>NW_024080891.1:1727485-1985945 GCF_003009895.1 Hyaena hyaena | reverse complement strand
CCCCAGCCACGCCCTCGGGAGACGCGCCCCCGGCCCGCCCGCGGCCCACGCGCCTGCACCCCAGCCAGGCCCCCGGGAGACGCGCCCCCGGCCCTCGCGCGGCCCCCGCGCCTGCACCCCAGCCAGGCCCCCGGGAGACGCGCCCCCGGACCCGCCCGCGGCCTGAGCGTGGATCCCGGGGAAGCCACGCGTGGGGAGGGCCCGGGGGCCCCGCCGCGCTTCTCCCCGCGTGTGGAGACACGCCTCGTCTCTAACTGTAAGGTATCTGAAGACCACGAAACGTATTCCAGATTCTTCATGGCAGCGTCGCCCCTGACTCAGGGTGGTGTGAGTTTACGGACACAGATGTGAGAGGAAGGGTTAATTCCGTGGGAACCAGCCTCGAGCGCAGAGCGCAGCGGAATGAAGTGGCCTCCGGCAGGTCAAGGGCGAGAAGCGATGTGCGTCAATCCCTTCGTCGGAGGGAGACGGCGCTGGATCAGAGATGCGAGATTTGACTCGGACAGCGGGACAGGCTTCATGGGGTCTGCGCAACTACAGCAGGCTGCCAGGAGGCCAAGGTGCTCAGCGCCGGGTCCCGTGGGCGCTTCTCCCCGCCAGCGGACTCTGGGCCCCCCGAGCTGCAGGCCTGGGCTCCGCGCTGCCTCCAAGGTCATGGCGGCCGAGGCTCTAGTGTGAGTTGGGCCAGGAAAGCAGGAGCGGGGCTGATGGAAACGTGCGTAAGGTTTTCCAGAGCCATCAGCATATCGGGCGGAGCACAGGTGACCGAGCTGTCCAGGTGGGGGTGGGAGAGAGGGGAGCAGGAGCCGGCGCTGAGCTTGGGTGCCCTGGGGTCAGGATCCTGCAGCTTCCAGAAGCAGCCAGCTCCCCTGAAGGGTCGCCACGGGAGCCCAGTTTCTCCCCATCTGCAAGGCTGTCTTCATGCAGGGCAGAGTCAGGGACTCTCTTCTAGGAAGGGTAGCAGCCTCCGGAAGCCCCACAGAGAGTTGCATCACCCAGAACAGAGATTCCTTGTTTCTCCCCGATGCCCTCCCTTGGGGACCTGGAAACGGCTCTGTGGTCACAGTTTGGGGGGGGGAGGTGTTCAGCGACCCTTCATTAGACCCCTCATTATCCCATAAAGCTGATGTCAGGCCCACACGCTGATACTGCTTTCCCCTGATTTCATGTTTAGAGAGAAACCAGGAAGTGAGAAAGGCCACAGGGTGAAGCATAATCACTTCTTTCCTGACTTTGCTTTCAAATTTAGAGGTACCGTCACAGCTGATCACGTAGAAAGTGAGCATTCTCAAAACTCAGTCCACGCCAGTCCTACCTGAGTTCTAACAGACCACGTAAATTAATCTGAATAGTGCCTAGAAAAGAAAATACCCAGGGCTGCCCTTCGTCCCGGCCTGACACACCAGGGGCAGGGGCGGGTCGTCATGGTCAGATAGTTATTCCAGGTGACAGTGTTAGAACCAGAAAGAAAACAGCTTGATTTCCAGGTTCCAGGTTGAGCCCGCTGGGCTGGCAGGAAACAATTGCTTTGTCAACGAAGCAATTTGATTCCAGAGTTGCCAAGAGGGGGAAAAAAATCCAGACCCTTTTATGTCAGTTTTAATATAATGGTACTTTAATAACTCTGACATCTCTTTATATCATTCTGAAATTTTAAGACTTCACTCTAAGCATGGGCCACAAAACCATATTTGGATGTTTCAAAAAAAAAAAACTTCTTTAAAATTAACACGAGGGGCACCTGGGTGGCTCAGTCGGTTAAGTGTCCAACTTCGGCTCAGGTGATGATCTTGTGGTTCATGAGTTTGAGCTCTGCATCAGGCTCTGTGCTGATGGCTCAGACCCTGCTTGGATCCTCTGTCCCCCTCTCTCTCTGCCCCTCCTCTGCTCGCACTTACTCTCTCTCTGTCTCTCAAAAATAAATATTAAAAGAAAGGATAAAATTTAACATGAAATTCATGTGCACACATGTGTGTATGGGTGTGCGTGTATATTGCATGTGCGTATGCACACGTATATTCCTGTGTGTATGTGTGCACGAGTGCATGTGTGTTCCTGTGTGTGCACATGTGTCTACATGCACATGTGTGTAAGTGCACAGTACACGTGTATTTGTGTGAACACGTACGCACACACATTTATATGTATATGCACATACACAAATGTGTATATTCATATGTGTACACGTGTGTGTGTGTGTGTGTGTGTGTGTGTGTATTCACTACTATGTATTGTAGGACTTTCAAACTAGCCCTTATAGGAAGGGAAAGGTTTGTGGTTTGTAAACAACACGGTAGCCATGGGTGGTTAATGTTTTTCTAAATCCAAATTGAGGCTTCCTTTCAGAAGTTTCAGTATGAACTCTTAACTCTGATCATTTTTTTACGACTGACCTAAAAGCATCCAAATTATTTCCACCTGAAAGGGCAACCAGATTTTACAATACCCAGTCCCCTCTCCCTTCCCCACCCCGCCCCCTCCCCCCGCCCTCCACTATGGGTCTGGCACACAGGTCTGCTGAGTGGGGCCCGAAGGTCTTTTAAAGGGTAGATGAAGTAACATCTTTTGAATCATGGATGCCGATGCCCGGGGGGGTTGGGGGGTGGGGAAAGAGGTGACATCTCTGGGTGGCTTTACTAGGACATGCAACTGATTAGATATTAAGGTCAGGTGCTAAGAAATCAAGGTCATGCCGTGTTGCATTTTTCTCAAACAGCTGGGCCCAGATAAGTTGAGCAGTGGGCGATATCACCAAACAGATAAGGGGACAATTTTTAACAGGCTCAGAATCTTGTTCCAGCAAGGAAGGGGGTGCTGAGATCAAGGCATGTAGAACCATTTTGCTGGCCCTGAGGTGCCCTTACCCTCCCCCCCCCCCCCCCCCCCCCCCCCCCCCCCCCGCCCTCCACACACGTCCAAATACAGGGCTCCTCTCAAGGCTTCCTGAATGTGCCCTTCTCCAGGTTGGCTTTTGAATGTGAATGCAGGGAACACTCGTGATGTTTTTCCGCCCTCAGAGCCGGTTGATTTATGGCCCGGATTACTGGAAACAGTAATTCTCTGCTCTTTATGATGTTTTGGTGGAAGGTGCCGTAGCCTGCAGTCAGAACAGCGTGATTTCAACGAGGTTTTTACAAAAAGGTCTCTGCAGTGAGGGTGGCTGTGAATTGCACAGCTTCTGTAACAGAGCAGTTAATAAGACACCAGCACATTAATCATGTGACAGCTATTGGGTTTAGCAGGCAAAGGCACTGGCTTTTGAAAACAGCAATTTAGGTTACTACTGTGTAGAAAGAGGTTGGCCGAACACTCTGTTTTTAACCCATAGTGAACAGTTAAATTGTGTGGGTCGTTTTTCCGGACATCTTTTCGTGTATCTGGGGTTTTCAGTCGGCCTGACAAAGTAACTGCCCTTTCTGTTACTGCCGGTCCTGGAGAGCTAGAAATGTGCCGAGGACCAAGCCGGTGAGCTAGTGGGTCTGGAGAAAGTGCCAAGAGGTTATTCTGAAATTATCTGGATGCGGCATAAACCCTTTCCCTTGGTCATGGAGCTCTGTCAATCCCATGACCAGCTTTATAGCAAAGCCCGCAGCAAATCGAAGCATTGTTTGCGAGGGAAATTGGTAACAAATCATAATGGAGCTGAGGAAGCCTGTCCTATCGAGGAGTTGACATCTGAAAATGTATCACAATTTCTGCTCTGTGAACCCGTAAAGATGCATGCTGTAAAGCTCAAGAAATAAAATGAGTGATTTCATGAATTTGTTTCCAGAAAACAGCAGTTACCCATGAGATTATAAGAAACACAAACAGTACCTTTTGAAATGAACCAGTGATTAACTTTTTTTTTTTTTACTCATTTATGTTGCATTTCTCTAATGAAATAAACGAAGTCGCATCTATCGGGCATTATAATCTACGAGAGGCCACAGAAGTACAGTGGAAATAAACCGTGCCATTTGCTCTGAAGGACAGTTAAATGTGATAATGAGGGGCGCCTGGGTGGCTCAGTCCGTTAAGCATCCGAACTTGGCACATGTCATGATCTCACGGTTCATGGGTTCAAGCCCCATGTCAGGCTCTGTGCTGACAGCTCAGAGCCTGGAGCCTGCTTCAAATTCTGTGTCTCCCTCTCTCTGTCCCTCTCTTGATCTCCTCTCTTTCTCTCTCTCTCAGAAATAAATAAACTATTTTTTAAAAAGTGTGATAATGAATCACTTAAAAGAATCAGTCTTTTGAGGGTCTTGAAATCACAGCTGCTGACACACCAGCTGCCTTGCTTTGAATTGTGGTTCTGAGCCTTATTTTTGATATTAGGCGAACTATTACACAGTCTCTTTGTGCCCTAGTTTCTTTGCTTTTAAGATGTGTGTCATATCAGACACCAATGGATAGGATTGCCGTGAGGATTAAAGAATATTATGACATGATGAATTCCTTTAAAAATAAGTATAAGCAATACCTTTCGTATAGTGAACTCTCAGGAAGTAAATTTTGGCCTATCCACATTACAGATTATTTGCTAATTAAAGATGATGGCCTATTGTAGATTTAGGGGTAAAAGAAAATGTGCGTGACATATTGTTAAGGGTGAAAGGGCTCCAAAACAGCTTTTATGAATACATCGTGCATGCCCACATTCTTAGCAAAGTGTAATTTTTTGAAAGTATAAAACGTGAAGTGTTTTAGTTGTCTATCAAGATGGCGAGAAATAAAACATAAAACCAGCATCTGATGTTGGCCATGGGCTGGAATTAGACACAGGCATGCACTCTACACAGTTGGCAAAAGAATAAATTAGTGCAGGGGCACCTGGGTGGCTCAGTTCGTCCAACTTTGGCTCAAGTCATGATCTCATAGCTTGTGAGTTCAAGCCCCTCGTCGGGCTCTGTGCTGACCACTCAGAGCCTGGATCCTGCTTCAGATTCTCTCTCTCTCTCTCTCTGCCCCTCGCTTACTCACTCTGTCTCTTTCTCTCTCAAAAATAAATAATATTTATAAAAAGAATAAATTAGTGCATCTTTCCTGGAGAGTAACTGGAAATATCTGTACAATGTCTTAACATGTGACCTTTGGCCTATTGCCCTTACTTCTTCAACTTTTTGCTAAGACAATAATCACTGATCCATGGAAAGACACATTCATGCAATGGAATGCTCTACCGCAATATAAACGATACATGCGATAAGATACATGAATCTCCAAGTCATAAAACTTGGCAAGAGGAACCAAGCAAAAGAATGCACAATCTATATAACTATAGATTATATTATAATTAAATACAATTGTGTAAGTATAATAATTATGATGATGATAAAAATATTTTATGTCCTTATGTAATATTACACTATTATAATTCAAAAACCATGGTTTGTTTCATAAAGATCAAAAACAGTCAAAATTAACCCAAAGTATTATAGGTCAGGACAGCAGTTATCTTTGGAGATAAGATAGTGCAAAAAGGTCAAGAGGAAGCTCTGGGATCCCATAATGTTATTTCTCTTGATCTAAGTAGTGGATACAGAAGTAACATTGTTTATATATATAAAAAAGGAAATATCTTAACTATTCATCAACTGTGATTTGCTTAAGCCAATTAAAAATTTTTTAATGTTTATTTATTTTCGAGACAGAGAGAGACAGAGCATGAGTGGGGGAGGGGCAGAGAGAGAGGGAGACACAGAATCCGAAGCAGCTCCAGGCTCTGAGTTGGCAGCACAGAGCTCAACTGGAGTTCGAACCCATGGACTCTAGGACCATGACCTGAGCCGAAGTCAGACGCTTAACCTACTGAGCCTCCTGGGCGTCCCCACTGCACCCACCCTAACCCCTGCCCCCCTCCCCCCGCATGGCTTGGCTGTGCTTCTCTCTTCCACGCACCTGTCTCTCTGTGTCCTGACCTTCCACTCCTCACTTACAGGGTCCTGCTGGTGCCTTGAAACACACTTTCCCTGCCTGCCTATCCCCTCCTCATCCCTGAAGTTACTTCATGGAGGCTTCTGGTCAAGAACGGTTATTCTTGCTTATTGCCTGCTCTTCTTTTTCTCCAAGATACTTACTGGCATTTATAATTTTATCTTTGGTTTGGCATTCACTTTTTAAAAAAAGTATTTATGTAGGGGCTCCTGGGGGGCTCGGTCGGTTGAACGTCTGACTTCGGCTCAGGTCATGATCTCACGGTCTGTGGGTTTGAGCCCCACGTCGGGCTCTGTGCTGACAGTTCAGAGCCTGGAGCCTGCTTCTGATTCTGTGTCTCCCTCTCTCTCTGCCCCTCCCTTGCTTGTGCTCTGTCTCTCTCTGCTTCTCAAAAGTAAATAACCATTAAATTTTTTTTTAAATAAAAATATAAAAATTTTTATTTATTTTGAGAGAGACAGAGACAGCACGAGTGGGGGAGGAGCAGAGAGAGAGGAAGAGAGAGAATCCCAAGCAGGCTCTGCGCTCTGCTCGATGTGGGGCTCAAGCCTACGGAGTCGAGAGATCATGGCTTGAGCCGAGACCAAGAGTACGAGGCCTAACCGACTGAGCCCCCTAGACGCCCTGGCATTCACATTTTCAGTGCGCGCCTTCGGACTGGGTTTTGTCAGGCGGCTGCGCCCTCCTGCGCAGCAGCACAGGTCTAGGGCCAGACTCTCACCAGTTCCCTGATCAATGCACCGAACCCACGAGGCTAGAACACGCATTTGAAAAAATAAGCAGCAGCTTGTTGAAATTAAAAACGAAACTTTGTAATGAAAAAGGATGAAATAAAAACCGCACTGTCTTTGAATAATAGCAAAATAAATTATTGTTCAAATGATGCTCTACAAGAATTTTTTATGACATGGAAATTGGTTGGTGATATATTATTAAGTGAAAGAGAGAGTTACAGAGGGATGTGACAACGCGAGCCTATTTTTGTGAAAAATCGATGGCTGTATCTAGGGAGAGAGCCGTTTGGAAATAAATGTACACAAAGCATTCACAGTAGCTATCTATGTGCAATGAGATAATGGATGCTTTTTAATTTTTTAAAGAAATGCTGCTTATCTTTATTTCCTCAAACATGCATTGCTATAGTAATGAAAACACAATGAATGTTATTTTTAATTAAAAATACTAAAGTGCATTGGTTTGTTATGTCTTTCAACAGCATGGAGCTCGAATTCATTCAGACAGGGTGTGTTTTGACCATTCTGTCGCGACTGAGGCATGGTGGGTGATTTGGAACTCAGCACCCGGGAGGTTCCTGTCAAAGCTGCTTTTCTAAACCTCAAATCACCCCCACAGCACCTGCGACCACACTTCCTCTAGCTTCCACCAGCCTGAAACATCGTCCTGTGGGTTGGCAATGTTCACATTGCTGGCGATCGCTGCAATTTTAAAAACTGTGACCATGTATCACAGCCCACCAGTGCTGAGATTGGAACCGACCCTGAGGTAGTGTGGTAGGGTCCCCTCTCTAAGGAATGAAAAATACCCCACAAAACACAAAACCTCAAGGCAACCTGGCTCTATCGTGACAGCATCCCTCTCAACCTTGCAACATGAGGTCACTTAATCAGACTGCATGTTTGTGTGTTGCCATATACAGGAGACAAAGAAGTAGAAAATGGACAAAGAGCTATACCACACGGCGTTCAGGACTCAGTTCTTTGCCTGCAGATCCAACTGAGCCCTGAGGACACGAAAAAAGTTGCTTCCTGGAAAAGAAAAGCCTCGGTGGCATGACTCTCCATGTGAGCCTCTTGCTGCAATAGAAGAAAAAGCTCACGCTGCCACATGTCCATGAGGCGGCTTTCTGGTGCCAGGATGAGCCTGGCAGGTCCCAGGTCCCTGGGCCATGGGGCACAGCACGCCAGTGACCCCGTGCAGTCAGTGCCTTCTGCTACTTCCGGAAGGAGCGCGTTTCAGAGCCCCACGGCCCTGGGTACCTCAAATGTCTGTTCCCTCACTCCTTGCGAAGAAGAAAGTTACAAGGGGGAACCCGGGGCAGCAACCCGAGGGGTGCTGGAGGGGGCTCTGACCATACACACTTGGGGTCCCCGCAGCAATGGATTTCTTCACACAGTGGCAGTCTTCACCTCCAGGGGAGTTTTACGATGTCGGAACAAGCAGCTGACAAACTGACATCATGAAAGATGGAGCATTTTTGTCACTTTGATCCAATTCTGCGCAGCGAAATCTTCATAAGTAATTCTCCTAGAGTTTGGAAAGAGGAAAACCGCGTATCTTCCATGGGCCTCCTGGATGCCGTCCCCTTGCTCTTTTTGTCGGGGGCACTGCCATAATTCCGTCTTCTAATGATCTTAGAATCCATCTCACGTTGGGGCCCCTTACACAGAGCCTCGGCCGGAGTTGCCACCGCTCACACATTCCAGGAATCCTCATTAGCTGGGAGAGACGGACCGTGTTTGTCTTCCACATTCCGGGCTCCGGGAGAAGGCTCTTTTTCAGAAGCGAGAGAGCGGGCCTGTTTGCATTGCTGAAGCATCACCTCAGGCCATTCAATAAAACAAACAAGCAGCCCTGTAGCAAAGGTCAAGGCTGATGAGAAGTGGCCGCAGGGGCCCCTTCTCCCCCGGGGGTTTGGTGTGCTCCAGCCTCCTGGCTACAAAAGGCATTCAGGCATTTTTGTTGATTGCTGACTTGCTTCTTACCAGCTGGGAAGGGGATCTGGGATGCGCTCAGGAGTGTCTGTCGGGTTCCCAGGAGTGGCCGTGCGTGGCGACAAAGCACTCCAGCGAGCCGTGAGAACCGGACTCCAGCCTTTTCCTGGGCTTTTGATCTATAGAATGGGAAAATTTATTTCACTGATCCCATATACTATTTTTCAGTACTCTCCCTGGAGTTTCTTTAGGAAACCATTCGACGTACACAGATTCGGTGGTCAGTATCTGGACTTTTCTTCCGGATCAAGGTCCATTCTGTCATCCTCGGAATGTATTTCAGGGACACATTTTGAAGCCGCTTCCCGACATGTTTGTAGTCGTGATGTCATCTGACACAGAAAGACCCTGTCTGTATGTATCAATGGGGGGACTGTGATGTCTGCAGAAATTAGGGCGACGGGAGAGCATTGCATAAGGGACACAAGAAAAGAGCACCTTCCCTCTCAACCAGCAACTGCACAGTCTGTCAGAGCGAAAGCGTGATGTGACCACAGACTTACAGGCTGACCTAGGAGCTCACAGATCTACTTTATGTAGGAAGGACTTCCGTAAGCAGTAAAAGCTGATAAATGCGCCATGAAAAAACAAGTCAGACGGATGCAAACTACAGATGCAAAAATTCTGAATTAAAAATTGGCAACCAAGGGGCGCCTGGGTGGCTTAGTCGGTTAAGCGTCCGACTTTCACTTAGGTCATGATCTCGCGGTTTGTGGGTTCGAGCCCCACATCGGGCTCTGTGCTGACTGCAAGCTCAGAGCCTGGAGCCTGTTTCAGAGTCTGTCACTCCCTCTCTCTCTGACCCTCCCCAGCTCACGCTGTCTCTCTCTCTCTCCTAGAAATTAAAAAAAAAAAAAATTAAAAAAAAAATTGGCAACCAAAATCCAATAGTGTCCCCCAGATTACATATACTTAAATACATGTTAGTTTAGAAATGTGGGAATGATTCACCGTCAGGATATTTCTTTACACAGTTCACTACATTCCCCTCTTTAAGGAGAGGAGTTTTGATCCCATCAATACGTTCTAAGAAGACACCTGATAAAATTTAGCAGATATCCTTAATAAAATATATAAGTGAATCAATTAGGAGAAAATAATTTAAGTTTGAAATATTCTAAGCGGGGAAATGCTAACTGATTTACACTAAAGCTGTGAACAAGACAGAGATATTTACTGTCACTCTTACTATTTTATGTTTCTGATGTTTCTAGGAAATCTGGTAAGAAAAGGACATTGTCTTTAAAACATTCGGGAAAAAAGGAGATAATCGTATTCTTCCTGCTGATGATATGAGTTTATATGTACAAAATCCAGGATACTCAAATCTTGAAAACTGGAACAATATTGAAATTTTAAAAATGGATCTCAGTACCTTATGGGCACGTGACGAAGGAGTAGATTCAGTAAAAAAGGGAGAGAGGTGTTACTACAGAGGTACAGCTGGCTCTCTGTCTAAAATAAAATCATCTTGGGGGCATCTGGGTAGCTCGGTTGATTAAGTGTCTGGCTCTTGATTTCAGGTCAGGTCATGATCTCATGGTTCGTGGGATGGAGCCCGAAGCCAGGCTCTACACTGACAGTGTGGAGTCTGCTTGGGATTTTCTCTCTCCTTTTCTCTCTCTGCCGTTCCCCTGCTCTCTTTCTCAAAATAAACAAATAAACCTAAGAAAATTTTAAAAAATCGTCTTGGATTTTATCTCACATGATATGCAAAATGCAACATGGTTGGATGAAATACAGGTAGAAATTCAAAGGTGAAAATCACAACATGAAACTAGGCTGGTGATGGGTTAGACTTTATGGTGAGAAGGTCTTCACAAGCACAGTAGTAAATCCAAAAGCCAGGAAACAAATAAACATATTTGACGACTTAAAAATAAAATCGTTTTCGGGAGGTAAAGATGCCACCCACAGTCAACTGACAAATGAAAGATGGAGGGAAAACACTGGACTCCAAAAAATCCCCAAAACAAAAAATAACACCCTCCCCCCAAACCCACATTGTGGGAATTAAAAGGTTAAGTTCAAAGAGAGATAAAGAGTTAGAATTTATAAATATGCAAAGAATGTTTGCAAGTTGATAACAATATTGCAAATAATCTGAGAGAAAATATACAAAAAATACCAAGAGACACAGATCAGTATGCCCTTGTAGCCTGTGGACCCAGAACAGGAAATTCACCCTTTCTTGGACTCAGAGAAATTCAAATCCAAGTACGTGCTCTCACATTATGCCCACTGGATTGGGGAGAAAAACAAAACTGGCTGGGATGTGGGAAAACTGTACTCTCACAAATTTTTGGTGGAAATGTGAATTGTTCCCTCCTCCTTGGAAAGCAATCTGGAAACTTCTATTAACATTTAAACTACTCAGACGTAGTTTTGACAGAGCAGGGCCATGTGTATCTACTCCACAGAGATAAAATATCAGGCTGTAAGACTATCCTTGTAAGAATGTTCACTGCATCACGTTATGCTCATACTTCATGAAATCAAGCCCAAGATAAGTGCCAATTAATATAAAAACGGTTCAATAAAATATGGCACCTCTATGCAATGAAGTATTATATAGTTACTTAAAATAATGAGATTGGTTTTTATCCAACAGCTTGGAGGGACGAGTCTCCCTATGCACTATTAGGTGAGAAGACCAAGGCTGTGAACAGCTTAATAACACAAACTAATACACTTTTTTTGAAGGAAGCGATAGTGGGCTGAATTACCTCTGGCCTCCAAAAGTCATCTCTAAGTCCCAACCTCCTGTTCCCAGGAATGTGGCTTTAGTTGGAAACAGCATCTTTGCAGATGTGATCAGGTTAATGTTCTGGAGATGAGAGTATCCTGAAGTTAGAATGAGCCGCAGACCCATTTTCTGGGTGCCTTTATAAAAGACAAAGGCACAGATACACAGAGGGAGAGTGCCATTGCAAGGAAAAGATGGAGGCTGACATTGGAGGGTGACAGCTGCAAACAAGGAAGGTCGAAGTTGCCTGCAGCCACCAGAAGCTAGGAGACAGGCGTGGAACGAATTCCCCCCAGTGCCGCCGGAAGGGACCGACCCTACTAAACTCTTGATCTCAGACTTCTGGTCTCTGGAACTATGGAGAGAATAAGTTTCTTTTTTCAACTACGCATTTTGAGGAGATTTCTTACAGCAGCCCTAGAACAACAATACAGAAACTAGGATGAATATCTTATTTGTATATACTATTATCTATACACATATCCATACGCCATAAAGACGGAAAAGGTAGGAAGGACACCCACCAGGTTATTAACATCAGATATTCGTGTCTGGGGGTGGGGATGCTGGCGGCGGAAAAGCGGGGCCCAGGGAAGAGGACCAGGGCACAGGGATGTACATACTACAGAAACTGAGAGCAAGTCAGTAAAGACCCTGAGGCCCGAGGTGCAGGGTGTAGGCAAGATCCAGAACTGTACCAGAACCATGTTCTCGAGCTTAGTGGGTAAAAACAAGGGGTCAGTTCTCTGGAGTGAAGGAGATGGGGGCGACACAGTCACGTCTGGACGTTGTCCTTGTTAGTAGTATATTGGTATGTAGAGTAAAAGAATATTTTCATTTTAAAATGCAAACTAAAAATAAAAACGAACATGGCAAAAGATTACATCATGGTGACTCTATTAGGTCCTTGCATTCATTAAGAGTATACTTACATTTCAGACATTGTTCTGAAAGTAAAGATATTTACATATTTGTGTATATGTGTTTGTGCATGTGTGTGTATACATATATATTTCTGCATATGAGTGTGTGTGTGTATTTATATACACGTACATCTGTCTCTCTGACTTCCAGGAAATCCCTGAGATTCAAATGTTTTGCCCATTGTGTGTGTGTGTGTGTGTGTGTGTGTGTGTGTGTTTTAAGTTTATTTATTTGTAAGAGACACAGAGACAGCGTGAGTGGGCGAGGGACAGAGAGACAGGGAGAGAGAGAAAATCCCAAGCAGGCTTCATGCTGTCCATACAGAGCCTGATGCAGGGCTCGAACTCACAAAACCGTGAGATCACGACCTGAGCTGAAACCAAGAGCCAGAAGCCCAGCGTTCTGAAATCTTCAGAAATCTTGTATTGCTTCTTTCATGTTTTTAGGGCTAACCTCACCTCCAGTGTCGGGGTTGGGGGTCTGCTACTAATGATCTTTGGGAGCAGCATCCTGGCACTCCCTCTGCAAACCATCCCTCTGTGCCCCCTCTGTCAAGAGCCATCCCGTGAGAGGGCAAGTGAGCACCTCCTGGCCTTCTTGCTCTCAGCCCCTCTCTCCCCGGCACACCTAGCGTTCCTTCAGCCCCCCAGATCCTCCTGGCTCTCAGCCTGGGCTTCCCAAGGGAGGGGGCTAGAGAGTTTCAACAACACCATGTTGCACACACGGAAATAAAGTTCCATCTCACTTGGCCCCTGGGAGAAAACCAGGCACCCATGTGGCCAGGGTTTTCAAGAAAAGCCAGAGATTTGGATTTTTGTTCTGTGAAGTTTGTTGATTTATAGCCACTGACAATGGTTCACAAAATCAATGCCCTGGGATGCCTGAGTGGCTCAGATGGTTGAGCAGCTGACTCTTGATTTTGGCTCCGATCAATCATGACTGAGCTGTGCACCAGGCTCTGCACTGACAGTGCAGAGCCTGCTTGAGCTTCTCTCTCCCTCTTTCTCTCTGCCCCTCCCTTGCACACGCTATCTCAAACATAAATAAATAAGTATTTTGAAAAATCAATTCCGGGGCTCCTGGGTGGCTCAGTTGGTTAAGCATCTGACTTCCATACACATCATGATCTCATGGTTGGTGAGTTTGAGCCCCGCATGAGGCTCTGTGCTGACAGCTCGGAGCCTGGAGCTGCTTCGGATTCTGTGTCTCCCTCTCTCTCTCTGCCCCTCCTCATTTCACACTCGGCTCTCTTTCTCCCTCAAAAGTAAATAAATGTTAAAAAAAATTAAATAATTAATGCCCCATGTGGGTGACAATGAGAAATCTGAAGATAAGACCTGTTCCAAAGTACACACACACACACACAACACAATTTTTTTGAAATGGCTAATGTAAAAAATCTCTGATAAGCTAACTCACTCCATGGTATCATTTGCATAACATGTGATCCCTTTCAAGGCTCCTCACATGTCAGCTAACCCTTTAATCCTAACCTTTCCTGACTTCTTCAGGGTGAGGAAGACTCTTTGAAATAACACTTATTTTAAGTCTGTGTCTTACAAAATCGAAAACTCTTTGTCAATTTCCAAAAAAGCTTTTAGATTCCCAAATGAAGGTAGTATCCCTCCAGTATCTTTTGAGTAAAAGCATAAACAAAAATAAAAACAAAAGCAGACCCCCATAATATCAAAAACTTACTAAAAACTCAGCAATACTTTTAAACAAATATGTATTTTGGTCATCTCAATGTTACACTTTTTGGGAGAATACCTCACACTCTAGTTTCCAAGCAACAGGGACTGAATTTTCTCTGTCTTTAGAAACAACCCATAAACCCAGACAAAATATATGCAACAAAAACTTTGAAAACATCAGGCAACAGGGGACAGCAATCTCTGAGAGATGGACATGATCAAGGTGAGCCCCAGGCTGGACCTTCAGTCACGGTGTAAATCGCCCAGCCACAGACTGTGGGAAATTATTTGCAAGGCTTATATCTGCCAAAAAACTTATACCTATAATTTAGTAAAAACTCAAAGAGAAGAGAACAAGCAGCCTAATTCTAAAAATGGGCAAATATTTGAATGGAACTTCACCAGAGAAAATATAGAGATGGCAAATAAGCACATGAAAAGATGCTCAACATCAATTCCTCAGGAAAAATTAAAACCATGACATACCACTATCCATCTAGTGAAAATGGCTGAAGTTAAAAAGGCTGACTTTAGGGGCACCTGGGTGTCTCAGTGGGTCAAGCGTCCGACTTCAGCCCAGGTCATGATCTTGGGGTTCATGTGCTCGAGCCCCGCGTCAGGCTCGCTGCTGTCAGCCTGTCCGTGCAGAGGCCACTTGACATCATCTGACCCCCTCTCTCAGCCCCTCCCCTGCTTGTGCTCTCCCCAAAATAAATAAATATTTTTTTACAAAAAGACTGACTTTATCAAGTGTTGTTGAAAATGTGGAGGAGCTCAGCCTCTCCTCTCTGCTGGTAGGAAGACAAAATGATACAACTACTTTGGAAACAATTTGGCAGTTTCTTAAAATATTACGCATGCTTTTACCATATCATCTAGCCATTTCAGTCCTGGGTATTTATTTCAGAGAAATAAAAACTTTTATCCATACGAGACTTGAACACAAATATTCCCAGCAGATTTATCTGTAATCACTCAAACCAGACACCAAGCTGTGGTAGGTCCATACAGTGGAATACTATTCAACAGTAAGAAGGAATAACTATTGATACATGCTCCCATGGAGAAGGCAGCTCAGAATAATTGTGCGGAGCAGAAGTCAACAAAGTAACATGATTATATTTATAGTCAAAGTAATATCTTGGAAGAGAAAGCAGAACAGATTCCGGGAGACAGAATGAGGAGACGAGAAGGGCAAGAGGAAGAAATTTCGAAAGATGCAAGACATCCGCTGACGAATGGATGAGCAAAAGGTGTTGTATCCATACAACAGGTATCATTGAGCTTTCACAAGAAAGGAAATCCTGATGTAGGCTATAACGGGGATACACCTTGGGGTCATTATCCTAACTATAATAATCTGGTCACCAAAGGACAAGTATTGTAGGATTCCATGTCTTTTTTGTGTTTATTTTGAGATTGAATGAGAGCAGGTGAGCAGGAGAGGGGCACAGAGAGAGGGAGAGAAAGAATCCTAAGCAGGCTCCATGCCGTCAGCACAGAGCCTGACATGGGGCTCAATCCCACAACGGTGAGATCATGACCTGAGCAGAGAATCAAAAGCCAGCTGTTGAACTGACTGAGCCACCCAGATGCCCTTGTACAATTCCACCTCTATGAGGTCCCCAGCATAGTTATATTCACAGGAGCAGAAAGGAGAATTGTGGGTGCCAGCAGCTGGGGAGGGGGTTACAGAATGAGCATTTAATGGGGTCAGATTTTCAGTTTTGGAAGACTAAAACGTTCTAAGGAGGGATGTTGGTGAGGGCCGCAAAACAAATACTTCACTTAATACCACTCAACTGTGCACTTAAAAATGGGTAATATGGGATGCCAGGGTGGCTCAGTCGGTTAAGTATCCAACTTTGGCTCAGGTCACGATCTCACAGTTTGTGAGTTCGAGCCCCGCATTGGGATCTCTGTTATCAGTACAGAGCCCTCTTTGAATTCTCAGTCTCCCTATTTCTCTGCCCCTCCCCTGTTCTCACTCTCTCTCAAAAATAAATAAACATTAAAAAAACAGCTAATATGGCAAATTGTATGTTATGGATGTTTTACCACAATTTTAAAAATTGCTGAGACAGCTTGTAGGGGTGACAACGGACCGGTCACGTATTTTGTGGGGCTCGATGCAAAATGAAAGTGTGGAGTGTCTTGTCTCAAGATGCCAACAGTAGAGGGCCACAGCAAGCCGGTGCCCTTCTTGGCGTGGGTCCCTGCCCCATGAGCAGGTCGCACGCCCACGGAGCCTGCTGGGTGACAGCTAAGTCCACCACCTTGACTGTGGGTCTATACGGAAGTCAAAATTTACCAAAACAGAAACGTAGGTACAGTTTACTGCTTACTGATCACACCCCAATAAAGGTGTTTAAACAGAGGTGACAAAGAGAATTTCTTTGAAAAGGAGCGGTGCCGATATGAGTGAGACAGCCTTTACTTACACTGGAGACCCTGCTGTTTGCAGATGTGCATGGAATCAGCCATATTTGCTCCGTCTCTCATCAGTGTGTTGGAATGCGTTGCTTTAATCTGAAAGAAAGTGGTTTGGGAAGGGATTCTAGTTAAAAATATGGGTTGGTGGGACTTGCATTGGAATTGTGTTCCCTTAACCTCTGACTCTGAGATCTTGAACTGGCCCAGATCCTCTTGTCCTAAGTCGGCTCCACGGAGTTCTTTGGAAGCGTAAATGAGACAGTGATGTGAAGGGCTCTCAGCACAGCACCTGGCCGTCTGTGATTTGAGAGTCATTTGTAAAATGGATGAGTGCTGGGGCTCCTGGGGGCTCAGCTGGTTCAGCGTCCGACTTCGGCTCAGGTCATGATCTCACGGTCCGTGGGTTCGAGCCCCGCGTCGGGCTCTGTGCTGACCGCTCAGAGCCTGGAGCCTGTTTCAGTCTGTGACTCCCTCTCTCTCTGACCCTCCCCTGCTCATGTTGTCTCTCTCCCTCTCTCAGAAATATATAAAACATTAAAAAAATCTTAGAAATGGGTGAGTGCCCTTTTCCCGGGCACATGACACATAGCGTTTTCAACACACCACTTGTGTCTCGCTCTTCTGCAGGACGGAATGTTTGCGTCAGAACCTGAGCACATCAGAGACCAGCCACGGCATCTCCGAGATCTTATTAATGCCCAGAGCCTCAGTTTCCTAGTCTTCGCAACCATGATAATAATTAGAGTAGGTGGGGATCCTTTCTCTTTTATCCCAGTGTCTGGGCTCATCCCTGCCCCAACACAGCGCATAGTTTCATATTTAGCATCATTTCCCAGGTAAACTACTGGTGGTTCAGAATTAGATCTCCATTTTCCTGACTTGTTTCACTTCTTAAAAAAAAAATAGCTAAGTCCTCACGATATCAGACCAAGGTAGCTAAATAATACAATACCTTATTTATTTGAATTTCAACAGAAATGATAGAGGACCTGGAAATAAATGGGTGAATGTTACATGATTGATGTCTAATCAATTGCCTAGTGTTTATAGAGAAAGGAATGATCCTGAAATCACTTGAAAATGCAACTAATTATTCTAAAGGATTTGTAGAAGTAAAAATAGCTAGATACTCTGTGGTTTTTAAAATTTTTCTTTTGTAATTTTTAGATGCTTTGTTTGGTATAGTTTCTTTAATTTTGACAAAAATTCCTTTTAAAACTCATTCAAATGTTCTCTTTAACAGAGTAGGAGTTGTGAACGCTCTGATAATTTTTTTTACCACTTTCATATTTAAAAATAATATGCCCTCTAAACATTTACATTCAAGATTTGTTTTTCCTCAGATGTGTAAATAACACATACTAATTTGCATCTCATGCATAAATCTTACTCTGTTGAATACAAATATTCAGGAAAGTTCGTTGTTTCTCTTCTCTATTCCTCCCACCCCACCCCAAATCATTGGTAGTTTGGTTGACTAATATTTCCAAAAAGATGAGGAAGGGGTATTGGTGGTTAGAAAACAAATCTCTTGTTACTGCTTTCTTCCCGGGGCAGGGAACTCAGAGCTGAACAAGTAGCTCATCTTTTACAATACTAATAAAAATATTTCAATCCTTAATATTTTCCCAGATGAATGCACTAATGTGTCCTTTGTTACTGCCATGTGGGGATGCTGCGTATGTGGGATTGTTCCAGAATGAATTTGCCCTTTAGGTTCTTTGTGGAAGTACACCCTCATTCCTTAATCAATTTCAATTCTCGGTGCCCTGGAAAGAAGGTGTCCGTCCAGGGTGCGGCCCGGGTAGACTGAGGCCACTCCCTGACATCTCCCGTCACTGTCCCTTCCTCATCAGGACATTGCATTTCAAGAAGCTTGTCATTGCTTTGCATTGATCATGTCTGGTTAAACTCGGAGGCTTGTTTCATATTCTGAATTTCCTGCACCACTGGTTTCTTACCTACTGATCATTTGCCAGGTCTCTGCCTGGCAAAAGAAGTCTCAGCAGAGCCTCACTCCTATTATAAAATGTGACTAAAATATTTCATTGGGTCGTCTGCCCTTGGCACAACTAACTCTTTTCAGCAAATGTCTGCTAATGCTTTGAATAAAGATGCCACGTGAAAATAAATTGCAGTGTTCTCTGCCTCTGTCGCTATTTATGTGTACTTTCCTTCTACCATCAGAAATTTCTCGTATTTAACTTTTAGGGTCTTCTTCGTATAATATATGCAAAATCTGGTTTTCTAAAACTATTTATTCACTCTTTTTTTTTTCACTCATTCTTCAAACAATTTACTCAGTAACCACTGAGGATGTGTGCCAACTAGCACTGTGTGAGGAGACGAGAAATACAGTCCAGGATCCTACTCTTCAGGAGAACAGGCTTTTGAGAAGACAGGACTTAACAGACGTGAGACAGCTGGGTAATAATGCCAGCAGCGCACAGAGGGATCAGAGACACTGAGAGCTTTCAGACTCTGGAAAATGGAGCAGAGCGTGGGAAACGCAGTCACAGGAGGCTCATCATTATTATTAGCAGACAATATCAATAGCAGAGAGACTCATATTAGTAGCAGTTATCACTGGCCAGCTACCGAGGGCCAGATTCTGTATGTGATTTATACATTTCCTTGATGGACACCCTTGACCACTTTTTGAAGTAGGCATCGTCCTACCACATAGAGAAGTGTCTTCCTGGAGAGGGCTGGGACTGCGCAGAATTTGGAAGAAGGAGAATGCAAAGAGCTGGTGAGGGGAAAGAAGGCATTTCTGGTGGGAAACAGTGAATGCATCAGGAAGACCTGGCCCTGAGGTTCAGGGAGGTGTGGCGAAGGAAAAGCAGGCCAGCCTGCCACATGGCAGCACGGAATTTGGGGGCGATGGGAGATGAGGTTACTTAGGTAGGAGTGGAGTTGGGTCAAGGGAGGCCTCCCATGCACGGCACTCTTAGGAGTCTAGACCATCCTGCAAGCACGGAGCTTCTTGGGAAGTATTTGGGTGGTGATGGCTACATCTAAGGGTACGCGAAGGCATCAAATGGCTCAGTAGTGTAATAACTGACCTGAAACATTATCCTCATCATTGATTTAGTTTTTACTGGGTTCCTGTCATGGTCCAGGTATTTTGTAGAAGTAATAAGTACACTAAAATTTACCCTGGTTCAACATCCCATCTGAGATCATTTTCATTAAAGCGCTAACCCTGGCAGCCCCTCCACCCTTACGCACGCTCATACCCTCACACCCGCACACACTTGTGTGCACACATGGATGTACGCACTAACACACACACACCTTACTCAAAAATGTAGCCGCTGGCCGCCATGTTTGTCATCCCTGACCCCAGCCCCTTGCTAGTGGATCAAATCTGTGCCAGTGGAACTATCTCTCCTGGTGAATTCAGAATTTGGGAATTGGGTCGTGGTGATCCTGCACTGTGGTATATTTTCTCTTACAATGAGATGTTATATCCTCAAGACGGGCTGTGGGGGAGGGGAGCAGGGAGAGAAGACAAGCTATGTATACCACACTTTATGGAATTACTATTTTTAAAGGTGCAAATGATTGAATATTGGCAGTTTTGCATCATTCACCTGACATACATACAGGCACACAAGTGAAACATGCCTGCCCTTAGGGCCTGAGAAATATTCCAGATCACTTCTAGTGAATTCTTCGTATGTCTTAAACCCATCTGAAGTGCCTTTCCCTTCACTTGCAAACAGAAGGTCCTTGATGAGACCAAATTTACAGCTTCTGATGCCAAAAAGTTTTCTATAAAAAGGAGAAAAGAAGACTGTGGTTTACATTATTAGATGCACTCTTCAGACAAATTAGATGGACACGGGGGGGGGGGTGCAGACAAAGCAGGAGTCATCTTATTGGGGGGCCACTGGGATAGCTAGTGGTACACTAGCCACCATGCTGCTGTGCTCCTTGCTGTGTAGAGCCTCACTCCTTAATTCAAGAACCTTCCTGGTGCAGTTCACCCTTTTCAGGGCAGTGCCCAGGGCCCACAAGGCCATGTCAACCGTCTTGTCTCCTCTGTGTGGCTCCAGAGATGTGTCCTCCCTCTCAGAGAGGGTCCACAGGCCACTGGCCTTCCCTGTGAGCACATCCAGTCTTTTGCCTACCATTGCACCCTATCATACCCATCACCATAGTGCTCTGTGGCTATCTCTGCAATCTACTTGCTATCTGCCCAGATGACATATTTTACATTAACAAATGTCTTTGGGTGGTGAATGATGAGGGATTCAAGCCAGTCACAGCCACAGTCCCTGGTTAGCAGAGGAAATACTTTGTGGTTCTTATGTCTTTAATATCATACTTCAAAGGCGACCTCAAAAATCTCTAAATATTTGAGGAATGACAGTATACATTGATGGATGCCAATTTCAAGATGCTGTCACCTGTGTGATTCCTTTCTTCCCCCAACGATGGTCCTTCAGTCTTACAGTGTAACAACCCTACAAAATGCCTCTCATATCAGGTCAGAAAGGATAAAAGACCTGGGCCTTTCTTCATATAAAACATTCATTCTGAGAAGTGTTTTCTTTTGGGGGAGAAGACGAAGCTTCATACCAGGTGGCCTTTGAAAGATTGTTTGGTGAAGGCAAAGATAATGTAGAGAAATGATGTAAATCATTTTAACCGGAGTGTTGCAACATGGTGCTCTTGTAGGAAGAACAAAAAGAAGTTGGGTGGTCAAGAAGACAAGAGGGAATGATAATTTTAGAAGGAAGTAAGGTGTTGGGGCAGAGAGGGGGAAAGACGGGAGGTCTACCGCAGTTTGGCAAGGTATGATCAAGTTGGGGTTTGCATTTGCAAAAATTCAAGGGTGCACAGATAACCTGGAAAGACTCATTGTTAAGGCATGTGGTACTTTGTAAACAGGTAAATGGCTGAGACTGAGGCAGTGATGGGAGATTTCCCTCCACTGCAATGTTGTCTTCATTTGGAAGTGAAAGCTATGTGAATCTATTACTAATTTATTTTTTCAAAGCACACACATATAGGTAAAAAAGTCTAAAAGTGAATAAATCAACATCTTATAGATTAATCCCATTGGTGGGAAGTTGGGTGATTGTTACCATATTTGTAACTTCTCAAAAATTGCTTTTATCAAAGGGATTTGGTGACATTAAGGAAGAATCTGCATTTGCTCTAATCCAGCTTCTGGACCCAGACTCAGTGCCACCTACACGTTTGGAGGAAGGAGAGAAGCTAGGAGCAAATAAAATCAAGTTCTGTCCACTTGGAAGAAGACCGTGTCTGCAAGCATTCAATCAGGCATCACTGTAAATATTTATTCTGCTATTGCTTAAAGGAGTTCTGTGTTTACAAGAGAGAAAATGGTGTTGGAGGAGATAAGGGTGCATTCTGCTCCCTTTGGGATGCTGCGCTCGGGGGGAGCATTGCCCTGAGACAGCACGCCAATTAGCAGAAAGCACTATTCTTAGATTGACACACCACCCCATTCCCAGGCAAATGGTCCAAGCTTAATTAGCTGGCCTCAGCTGACTTGTCACACAAACCCAGATGTATCAGTTCATGCTCTGTTCAGGCCTCGTTCAGAGCAGGCATGGATGGGGGCTGATTTGGGCTTCTATGTTCCTTTGCCCCAACTAATTAGAGGCAGGCAGACTAGATGCACTCCTGCCTCTCTGCTTCCTAGCAGATTCTATGGTGAGTGGACTTGGCCTTGGGCCTGCCTGCACATGCTTTAGAAACTCAGGAGTCTCCTCCGAGCGACACTGCTTTTCTACACCCATAATGCCACCAACACCTTTCTACCGGAGTCTTACCTGCACAGGGTCCCTCCGTCTTCCATCGGGGCCTCAACCTCACCTCACAGCCTGGTGTCCCCCCTTGAACGGGGGCCAACTCCGGGCTGTATTTCTTCCTGCACCAGTCCCCGGGGGCCACTTGCCTCTCCTCTTCCTGCACTTGCTTGAATGGGGTTTCTGGCATGAGCTGGCTCAGGGCGTTGGAGTCCTGTTCTCTCCCCACTTGGCACCGTCGGAACTGGACCCCGTCCATGGATGTGCTCCGTCTGGACTCCTTAGACGTGAATGATTCTGCTATGTCTCTGTGGGACTCGGTCTCTCAGATTCTCTGTCCACTCTCCTGTGTGGTTCCTCACCATCAGCCTCTTCCTGCCCAGCATGTAACACAGATGGACTCCATTCTCCACCGTGTCAGGAAGCAGGCATGACAAAGCCTATTCACTGGCCACGGTCATCACAGATGCTGTCATTCCCACTCGGCAGTTAGGCAGCAGACAATATTGGGACAGAGGGAGTAAGAGTTGCTCCTCTCTACCAGGAAAGTCCCCCAAAATGGAATATTACCAAGGGCTGATGACTTTTACTGAGGTTTAGGGTCATGAGGTCACAGGAAGTCATTTAATTTTCTTGCTAAAACTACAAATAATGCCTACCACAGGGCACCTGGGGGGCTCAGTCGGTTAACTGTCTGACTCTTGATTTCGGCTCAAGTCATGATCTCACGGTTCATGAGTTCAAGCCCCATGTCTGACAGCACGTGGCCTGCTTGGGATTTTCTCTCTTTCCCTCTCCCTGCCTCTCCCCTGCTCATGCTCTCCCTCTCTCTAAATAAATAAAAATAAACTTCAAAGAACCAATGCCCACTCTGAAGAAAGATAAATGTGTATTTTTGTGGTTGGCAGTGACCCTAGATGGCTGGTTTTCTTAAAATGCACATGGCGGTTGCTATTGTAAACAATGAGAGGAGACTCTATATTTTAGAGGGAATATTCATGTTTTCAGGGAAGCTTTGATACCTAATAGTTTTTTTTGGAGGTAGCTTCCTGGGGGAAGTCACTCTTATTTCTAAGTTAGAGTGTGTCATCATAATCAATGCTCCATTTTTTCCAAAGTTTCCAGAGGTATTCTCATGACTCTTGTGAGTTTCTAGGGTGTAAGACTAGGCCTTCTAGTTCTGAAGAAGATTCCACTTACAGTTCCTTATTATGCCTTGGGGAGATTTAAATCCTCCTAACTTCAGGAGAGGATCCCTTTTGAGAGCGTTTGCAAAGAAAATTCCCTCACTATTCCAGACAAGTGGGGTCTATGTCTTCCCTTCCTAAGGACACATTCTGAGTCATTCTGTGGTTCATGTTTGATTGACACAGCAAATCCCAATTGTAAGTCTGTAGATGGGCCCTCTGAAAGACAAAACATGGAAGGTCTTTATTTAAATTACTCTTGATTCTGTGCTATAAAGTATGCTTTACTCAAATCATGGGACACCATGTGGATGAGGTATGAGTGATGGTTTTGCAAAAACACAATACTTACAACACTTCACATGTTACCACCAAGATTTTATTAATACTGCTAAAAGTTAAGGGTGCATGTTTGATCTATTTATTCTCAGGTTAACAGCAGCAGGCAGGGATGGAAACTTAGACGCCTCATTAAGCAAACTCCATCAAGCATTAGCTCCCTACTATCTAGCAGAGCAACTTTCTTGGGAGCTGATACAACTTCCTTCTTCTCCCTCCACCACTGCGACTTATTCTGCTGATAACACCATTGCTACGGTTTTCCGTGGTTGTCACTTCCATTTGTATGTGATTTAGTTGCAACTCCTGCCTGCGAAGTTTTGCTTGTTTCTCTCAAATTAGAGCCCCAAATTCTAAGTGGATTTGGACAAGGTTCTAATTCTTCTGTGGACAAAAGATTCTTTGAGAGCATTTGGCTGGAAGCGAGGGGTGTAACTAGGCTTCGTGTGGTGATGGTTCATTACTTAATGCTCACTTAGTCTCACAGCCAACGTTATCACTGTTTAAGATATTATTCATTAATAGCAACTACCAGTGAACTGAGTGCTCTGCTGTATACATTGTTAGCGTGTTAATTTGATGGGGTTAGACGTTTTTTTTTTTCCCCAGAGGAGTCCAAATCCCATCATTGCCATGTGTCTCTTACTGGGAAAGTTTGCAGACATCGGTGAACGCTGTACCCAAGCTCTCCCTGTGCTCACTGAGGGGTAGTAATTACATTTTTGTAGAGTAACGAGAGATAACCTGTGAGCGTGCAGGTTAATTATTTTTTTTTTTCCTGCTGTGCTCTAGAATAACACCAGCATTTTAATAACATCAACCTTTTTACAGGGGAGGTCCTTTGAGACTCAAAATTGGCAACAATAAAATAACAATAATATTCTTTTCAACAATAATGGTGGAGATAATTGTACAGTTAAGAGGCGCCGTAAAAGGGTGGCCTGGTCACCACCATGACCTGGCTCACTGCTGTCTGACTTTCTATTTTGACATTAATATTAGGCTTTCATTTCGATCCCCTTCTTTATGATAATCTGAAAGTCTTGAGTGCCGAAAACTAAGCCTAATGGATTGTCGAGAAGGCACAGTAATGACATTTTATTCTATTATTATAATTTGTTTTCAGGAGGCATAGTTTTAATTATTTGCATGAATAATGTCATTATGTATTCATGCCAATACAATTCTGATAATTAATTTACATGATGGAAGTTTCTTAGTGATTTTGATGTCAACGTTAATAGCAACATCTGATAGTTGGTCTGGAGATGTTGACATAAATTTAACTTTTAATATATTATTGCCAACACCACCAGCAGTATAAAATTACTTTGCGGGTGGGGGGAGGGGGAGAAAAGCCCACTGGGGAAGAATTTCAATGAAAAAGAAAGTGAGCCTTCCCTAGGGTTTATGGGTCCAGAACAAAATATATGCACTCAGATGTGACGAATGATTTACTTGGACATGGACTGGGGAAAATGAACCTGTCGAAATGCGTAACTTCCTATAAAAAGAGTTCCCTGTGAAAATATCTTACACTCTGGAAGAAGTAGCTCTGGCAGCCATTCTGTTGGTTTGCGTTCATAATTTTTTTTTCTTCTCAAATCTTTCAAAACATATGAGCACTTTGTGGGCTTCATTTGTATTTCGCCTTTGTTAATTTGAATTTTACTTGAGAGATTTAAACAGGGTAAGTGATAGGCCGTTGTTATTTTACAGAGCCAAAAACATCCTGTGTGTCAAGGAAAAAAGCTCAGTGTTCACCTATTTCAGTCAGTCAGTTAAATGATGGAGGTGCTAAACCCATTATAAATGTGTCTCTGATAATGATGTGATTCTTGTCTGGTAACTACAGAAAACATGCTCTTCAGTTTCCACCTTGGGAGGGAATCACAGCCCCAGCGTGTTCACTGTACAGCTGAGAGTTGCAAACAGCAAATGGTACCCCTCCCACTTATATGAATGTTCATATATATGCACATCAAAATACATATACACGCACATATATATGCATGTGGATATATGTGTGTGTGTGTGTATACTACTGGCTTAAAAATATTGGAATTTTATACATCTGCTATTTTTCAAGGGGAAAACACCCTAAAATTCCAACTGACCCCATCTGTCTGTGTCTAATGCAGCTGTTTATCCAGACTCGTCTTTTACCTGCAAAGGAGGACACCATCTTCCCCAACGTGACTGTCATTGCTCCCATGGGACGTGCTCAAGACTATAGTAGATGATGCCCCAGTGTCTTCTAGTCATTCAAAGTCACTACCATGGCTCTTAGGTTCCTGATAGAAATTAGTGTTCAAAATATTCAGACCCTTGAATAAGAAGAGCATTGGGAAGTAATGAAAAACTTCAAGGCCAGTTATAGTTTTGATTTGCTTTTGGCTTCTGAAATGCTGTATTATGGTGGCCCAAGCTGATAGGAAAAAAACTCCATGCTGCATTCTGCTCAATAATTTAGTGATTTCCAGCCATAGTGATTGAGAAAAAGGAGGAAGGGAAGTAGTCTACCTGCAGATAAGTCATCTTTGTCTGCCCAAGCCTTCTCCATGTCTTTGCCATCAACAACAGTGATGGTCACTCATTGGCTCTGAACTGACTGGTCTCAGCTATGTGGGTGTGAAGAGAGGTTTGCTAGGGTCGTAATTCATATGGGGCAGATATGAAACACGGGCTGTTCTGCAACTCTCTTTGGTGGGTAGGCTCTCACTGCTTCTCAAAAGCAGAGAGCGTTCACACCCACCCTCTTTGGCCTTTACCCCTCTCCCATTTTCACATCTGATAAAAGCCAGAAGAAAAGGAAGGGCAGAAACAAAGTTGGAATACACCAAAGTAGTAGTATTCCCGTGGTGAAGTTTAGGCTGCACTACTAAGCTGGCTCTCTCTGCTTGATTTTAATAAAAACTTTGAGAATGCATATTTTGATTGGTTGGTTAAAAAAAAAAAACACAACTCCACAACCACTGAAAATTGAAATATGGTGTTGAACGTTTCTGAACAAAAACTATGCCCTATGTGATTTGTCAGAATTTACAAGAAAGTGTGAAATCACTTCCTATGGGCTTTGCTGTAATATATTGATCTTGATGATTTAAAATATATTCCTCTGGGTGTTGCACGCGACATAATTCAAGGCAAAAAATTTATAATGGACACTTAATAACTTTTCAACACTGTCATGCTACATTTTTACTCCTTCACTTTACTGGTTTCTAATTGCTTTGAAGAATATATTATGCTTGTGACTATAGTGTACAGTTCTTCATGGCATAAGAACTTAGAAATATGTTTTGGCTAAATTATGAATCACATATTGCAAGTAACAGTGGACATTTTTTTGTTTTAGATTTTCCCAAATATGCTATTTGCAATTGTTTACATATGTTAGAATCTCTTGCATTTAAATAGCTCATTATGTAAATATTTAGGAAATACGTGGATATTTGTTGTCACGGAAACTTCCACTCAATCACTGAGCTAAGATGATACCTTAATGTTGACTGTGATATTGCATGTTCAGGAAAGAATACATAAATATCAAAACTTGAAATCGAATCACACTTAACTTTTGAAAGTAAAAAACAAATTATGTTCATATTTTGAGTGTATGTAATTAGCAGAACTTACTGGGCCAGTAGAATTATAGTGAATAGAGAGTTATAGTGAATAGAGAATGATAGAAGCTAGGTAACCAACTTTGACTTTTCCTATCTTTTGGCCAGGAAGATGAACATTTTCCAGCTAGAAGGGGAACTTTAGGCAGAAGAGTTAATTGTTGTGTTTATGGACTAAGCAATGTGTTTGTGTCTCAGGGTATTTTAGTGCATAGAAGGTCGATCTCTTTTAGCTCCTGAAAGCCAGCAACAGCCCTGATGAACGAATGCCAATAGCTTGGCTTGCAGGTGGCTAACTAACCCCATTCTTAAGCAAGTGAGGTTTATATCACTCACTGTTTGAGAATTACCCAACTTTTGTTGGATTTCTTCCCATACTCAGACCTGCTCCAGAATCATATCAGCTTTGGAAGCCCAGCCACTGACCCAGGATCAGATGTGGTCTGGACAAGTCGCCAGTCAAGTGGGCATCAGAGTTGCTGTGGGGTGATTAAATGGTCATGGATCAAGTGCTAGACTTAAAGCCAGGAAACTGGAGTTCTCATCTGGTAATTAGCCCTGGAAGCTTACAGTTCAGCCTCTGTGAGCCCTGATTCTCTGGTCAATAGAACAAAGGGAAGAGTAGAGGCCTCCTGAGTTCTTTTGCATTCTAATATCCTCTGATTTTAAATCTTTTGGATGAACTGTAATTATAATCCCTCCCTACTTGCAAAAAATAACCACATAGAATGGTGAAAATGGAAATATCCATCCTATGCAACTCTAGAAAAGATAGGTTGAAAAGAAAGGCGTGGAAGGGAGATTGAGGGACAGGATGAGTGTACCAGTGAGCAGAGAAGAGGGACATCTTGCTCGGGGGACTCAGAAGCATTAATACTTTACCAGAAAAGTAAACAACATGAGTGAGGTGACCTATGTAAAGTGCCCACATAGCAAATGCTCCAAAATGGTACCTCTGGTTACCATTGCTTTCATGGAGTAGATATGCCAAGAGTTCTCCTTCACACACACACACACACACACACACACATACATACACATACACACACACAGACACACACACACACACACACTTTCTTCCCAGTCTGGCTTCCCAGGTTGTTCCTGTTAGTAATTGGTACCTTCTGTGGAAAACGTTCATGTCTTATTAAACAGGTATATCTGATATCATGTTTAACATAAAAACATTTAGCTTTGTGTTAACTCTTCCATGCTTTTGGTTAGCATATTTCAGTTGCCTGAAAACTTAAACATAGTGGCTAGCCAACAACTTGAATCACCCTAACAATCTATGGCAGCTTATTTCTGTACCCACATCATGCGAGTGTCAGGAGAAAGATCACTCTGAACTCCAGCCAGGAAGGAGGAAGAGCTGGTGCCTCACAGGGTATGGACCATGTGCAACTAGCCGCACAGAAAAACAGAATTGGAAGAATTTTCAGCCTCAAGGAAACAGAAGATGAAAATTACTCTTTTGATTGGGGTTTGGGTGATTCTGGAAAACCGGCCAGATCTCCAACCGTGATCAGTTAGGCGTAAATTGGTGCAAGGCGGGGACTGCCATGTGTGAAAAGGCAGCAGGGGCAATGAGGCACAAGGCAAGTACCAGAATGCTCCTCTCCAGTCTCTGCGCTTCAACAGTTAACTGAAGTACTACATCTTCAAAAGCAAAGATTCCATTGGAGTAAAATGCAATCTTTTTAATTGTGCAAAAATGTGAAAACATCTCTGGGTTACTGCTTTCTGCTTTCCTCTTCTCCGAATTGTGCACGGGGTCCTTCTTGCCTTACCCATCAAGCTTCTTGGGAGTATAGTCTATATTGTCTGGCTGTCACATTCCTTTTATCTCAAATGTCTCTCAAAACCCTGGTGACTTCCTGTTTACCACAGCACGTCTTTACTCAGACCTCGCCTTCTCCTACTCTATCATGTTCGGCGTGTAAAATCACTTAATTTTTTGACAACTCTTTACCCTTAGTGTCTCAACACCTTATGGTCCTCCTTTTCCATCTCTACTTACTGGAACCCATTCTCCTTTACTGATCCTTCTTCCACTACATCTTCCTCTGAAACATAGGAACCCACCCCCATGAGTATCTTGTCGCCTTGCTCTGTTACATCCTTCTTCCTTTGGTGATCTCAACCAATTCCTGTCAGTCCAGCGCCTCCAACTCTAGAGAGGCCCCTCCTTGGTGTCTCTAGCTTTGCTCTTGCAACTAAACCCCACATCTGTATTTCAACTTCCTACCAGGTTTAAGATGTAATACTATCATATCAAACTCTAAGGTGGCAGTGGAAGTGAAGTTTGAGGAAAAGTTGAGGAAGCTTCTAGCAAAAGGGTGTTTGAAACTTTGAAAGCAGTTGTATGTGTGGAATATGGGGAAGAGAAAGTCCCAGAGATGACCTCGTGTGTGGGGTCTGACGGAGCTTTGGGTGCAACCTTCAGAGGCCTTACCTTGGGGCCTGACCTCTCTTCTATGAATGGTGCCTTTCTGGAAGATCCTATTCACACCTTGGGTCCAGCTTCAATGCAGATGACTAGTGGAGCTCTCTTTCGACCTAACTCTTGTCTGAGTTCCAGTTATACAGAGAGAGCTGCCTGGTGGACATCCATGCTACCCTTTCATAACAGCAGTATGCTCCTCTCCCAATTTAATTCCTTCTTAATACTTGTGACCATGGCTTCAAAATCATCATAACCTCCCAGGTTTGGAACCTGAAGTTCATCTCTTTTTTCACTTGTCTATTTAATCATACCTTTGATGTGAAATGATGGTTGGCTTTTCAGGGGTTACCTCTGGAAGACTCATCACATCTGTTCCCTCCTTTCCATCTCAACAGTCCCCTCCTTGGCTTGACCCCTTTATGGTTGATTGGATTCTTGCTCAGACCATTCCTTCTCCCTTGTTTAGTTCCATGGGAGAGGTAGGCATCCCTACTCTATTAATGCTGCACTTGACCAGGTGACTTGTTTAGCCCATGGGAGTTTAATGGGTCTGCCTTTACCGAGGCTTAAAATGTGCTTACATAGCTGTGCTTGAGCTCCTGTGCATCTATCCCCTGCATCTGCCTTGGCCCTGAGAAGATGGGCCTGGGCTTGCCCGCTTCCTAGGAGTGGGATGTAAACTGTCTGAAAGCCCAGATCAGCTGACTCCCAGCCAACCTGCAAGTTTGTGACCCAAACATAAACTCACTGTGTTCCGCTGTCGATGTTCATTACGCAGCATTCCTGCAACCACATCACTTGGCACACCCCTGCTTCTACTCTGACAGTCTGTGCTTATAACCTGTCTTCTGTCTATCTGAAGCCCAACCTCTCCTTCACACTTTGCAGATTGCTCTTCTAAAAACACATCTGTAGTCCTAGCCTCCTCTTGCTCAACAACTATCAGAAGCTCTCTGTTACTTACCATGACCTCCATGGTTGGTCAGGGAAGGCCCTTTGTGATGTGGCCCAGCCTCCATTTCAAGGGTTCAGCTCACTCTCTTTTCTACCTATGTGTTACAAACCAATGCTGGCACTCCCACCATGTTCTCCAGGGTTCCTGCTTCCATCTGTCTTTCCTCACATCCCTTCGTTAGCTTGGGTTGTCCATCCCCATTGTTTGTCACATTTGAAATACTTTTTAAAAATTTTTTAATGTTTATTTATTTTTGAAAGAAAGACAGACAGACAGAGTATGGGGAGAGGGGCAGGGAGAGAGAGACACACACAGAATCTGAAACAGGCTCCAGGCTCTGAGCTGTCAGCACAGAGCCTGTAAAGGGCTCAAACCCTTGAACCATGAGATCATGACTGGAGCCGAAGTTACCGGCTTAACCAACTGAGCCACCCAGGTGCTCCCACATTTTGAAATCTTAAACTGACTTTCAACATAAATCACTGATGCCATCTCTCTGTAAGTCATTTGCTCTCCATTCACAGCCAAGTGTGCTGTGATTTTTATCTCCTCCCAACACCATTCAATCTTTCTCTTTTATTAACGACACTCGGGTTTTTCATATTCTTGTCTTCTTCCTGTTTCTCCATCACCCCCACTCACCCTCCCCAAACATTCTTTATAAGCTTGGTTGCAAGCTTTTTTCTTTTGTTTGTTTTTGTTTTGTTTTGTTCTTGTCTTTTCTGCGGCTTGAAAATCCCGTGCATTACAAAGTAGTGCCTCCATTTTTATTTGAATTGAGTTGAAAAATTTTTAAAAGGTATATTTTCCCCAGTACCTAAAAACATTACCTGCAGTACTAGAAGGGGATTTTAGTTTGTTCTCTGTTGTGGGGAAGATACTAAACGCTGGAAGTGCATCGTTCTGTGTCAGGGGCGCTTGGCCTCTGTAAGCAGCTGGGCACCACCTCAGATGTGCGGGAAGGCTCAGGGATCCTCGGAGCTGGGCAGAGAGAGTGCGAGACTCGGTGCATGCAGAAGGACAAGGCTTTGTCCCCTCTATCGTGTCTCTCTGGGACTTGAGCTGCCAAGACTGATGGAGACCAAGGCTTACTCCAAGGATGAGGGCAGCAGGTTCTGTAATTAGAAACTATCTCCTGATCCAATTGGATTCCTTAGAAATCTGCATCCATTCATTTGATTAATCATTTTTCATTAATTGCTTTTTGCTACTTTCAGTCTACAGATAAAGAGGCCTTGTGATTTTAACTCAAATATTCCGAGATACCATAAATCCCCTGACAACTCTAAGCTCATAGTATGTTTTAACAAGGGAGTAGGCCAGACATTCCCACATTCCTTGAGACTTCTAGCGGACAGAGTTTCATCCAGACCCAGGAGTCTTGGGTGTATAAATAGGGATCCTACTAATGGTAGTGGTTTGAATAGCCAGGATTCAACCACTTGTCCCTGGAAAATCTAAACCATTCTTTCTGGCTTCCAAAAACTGGGAAATGCTTGCTGTATAATTTGGTGAAGTCATTCAGGCTGCTGGTATTTTCCGGAACATTTTCTCTGGATTAGTCATGTCAGTCAGTTACCTCTCTTTCTTACCAGTGATTAACCAACCATATTCACAGACCTATTATTTAGCTACAGGACTTAAAAGTGTCCTCATGCTTTAGGAAATTGGCTGAGTCTCAGAAAATTGGAGCAAACTGAATCACTTCCTATGAGAAGAAAATGAGGTCAGCTTGGCATCAGGTTGAAATCCTTGACTCCAAAATATCTGCAGACCCCACCTCCTCACCTTACTCAGTACAGCTGAAGAATTGTCATCCTGATCCTAGATAGATCTGGATTTCTTCTTCACTGGAGAAGAATGTTCATTGCATCCAATGTCTGACTCAGATACAAACATTTTGAAATGCAAAGATGGCTAACCAAATCACTGTGGCTTATTCTTATACTCCATGAAAAAGACAGGCTTATAAATGAACAGTTTCATAACTGTTCACTGATTATTCTGTCCACCATGTCAGTTTTGATTATTGTGTAAAAAATAAAAATGACTGCCTCTATTTAGTAGACTTACTAGCCACACTCAATGGCAAAGACCTGTCAAGTGGTTGGATATGTGTGTTTCTATGCGGAAATGTTTGGTTTAATAAATTGTGTCTTTTTGTAATATATTGTGACTTTAAGTCACTCTCCTTTAAAATGTATATATGTTTATATGTACATGTAAATATATTTACTTATACACATGTGCACAGGCATCACATACTTGGGAAGGTGTAAATATGTAACTTTATATTTTTATTGCTATTATTTGTAAATAGGAAATGAAGTTACAATCCTTGAAATTATAATGGCAAGCACACAAAGACACAGTTGCTGGCACAGAATTCAATTAACAGATAGCAATCACCCTTGGGTGACTGTGTGAGGTAGAAATATACAGGCATGCTAATAAGTAATATCTTAAAGCCACAACGTTTATCAGCCAGCAGCCAGACATGGGCACAAGTGTGGGCAGACATCGTTGCTCTGGGATATTTAATACAAACCAGCTCTCTCCGTTTAAGGATTTGTGTTTAATCATTCAACAACATTTTAAAACATCCCGGCTGGCAAGCTTTTCAAATGGAACCGTTTTGGTCAGAAAATGCAAGGAGTTATTTTGCTCCACATGGTTGAGAGGGAGGGGAGGGATGGGAATAAGGAATTTAGGAATCATCCATCTGCATCTGTACTTTTAAATGTTTTTCCTTGTCATTTTCTGACCTTTGAGCTACTTTGGTGTGCATCTGCAGGGTGAATCACAGCTTTATCTGAGGAAACATACAGAAGGCATTCATTAATACAGAATAGCCAGATGACTGACTCTTTATAAAATAACATTTTCTCTAGCAGCAGTTTAGTATGACTTACAGGTATATTGTTTTTGAATGTTAGTTAAAAATGAACACAGGGGTGGTCAGAAACTAGAGGCCATTTTCTTGTATGTTTTCATACATACAGAGATATTTCTATTCTAGGTTAAAAAATTCTTCAAGTGCCTTTTGAGGTGTTTTGTACTGTGTACAAACAAAGAGCAAAGAAAGGTTAGGATAAGGGGTGAAAGGTACAGCGTTTCGGAAGGAAAATGTGAATTTATCCAAAGAATATGACATTCAAAAGAATGTATTTGACACACGCAAAAAAATGGCCCTATAATGAAAGAAACCGGAACCCATGGTCACGATTGCCAAGATGAAAATTTTCATCACCACACAGAAATGGTTCAAGAACAGTGAATCTACTGGCATCTGGGTCATGCAACTTGCCTAGAGGTGTTATGCCGTATTTGCTACAAGTAGATGCCGGAGGGAATCTGGCTGCTTAGTAGATGGCTTTGCTGGGAGAGCATCTTTTACATTTGGTTCTTTGAATCAGTCAGAACTTCCGTAGAGCTCTAATTCTTCCAAGCGGAGAGGTAAAGGACGAGAGAAAAGATGACAATGAAGAAAGAGCCTTGCTGCAGGTACGACTAAGGAAAGAATGAGTAGATTCTACCTGATTCATATTTTCCAAGTACTTAGGTTAGTCTTAGTCTATCTCCTTTAAGGTTCAAGGTTTTACGTTTTCAAAGTGAAAACAAAGAGAAAGAAAAAAAAACAAGTGGAGATTATTGTAGAGTCCAGACATTTGATGCTTGTGAAGCTACTGGGAGTTTAAGAATGTGGGTTTGAAAGACAGAGGATGGAGGCACTATTCGTTTCAGACCAAGCGATTGTTTGCGGTGTCCATCCTTAGCTGACCGAGAGCCACGTGCAGAGAGTCAGGGCTTTCTGTGGTGTTCAGTGGTTACTTCCACACTTGCCCGGCCTAAGCTGTTACCCTGAGAAACTTTCCTGTCTGCGAAGGAACCTCAAAATTATGCCTGAGAAAGAGTCTTCTCTGAAGGAAATGGGTCATCTCCACAGGGAACCATCAATGCAGCACCAACGTCTTATCCCGATTTCTGTGGTTTTCTCTTCTGTCAGGTAAATATGGTTTCATGAACCCTGATTTTATTTCACTGATGTCTGGAAGGATCCACTGTAGCCAAGTTTGGAGACAGCGACTGTGCTTAATCCAAAATGATAACAGAATCTCTTAAACTTGCCATTTACAATTTAACTCAGAATAATGATGTCAGTAGAGTGAAAAACTCAACTGGTGGACTTGGGTGTTTATGTATGAGTATTTAGAAATTTTATGGAAAATGGACAAGAGATTCTTTTTCATTTCCTCAGGGCTCACAAGTTTTAGTCATGTCAAGAAGTATGCATGTCCCACGTCTTGTTGCAATGGAGCATTTACAAAACTCCTGCCATCCTTAAAAAATAACAACTGATGTGGCTTCTAAGTACTTACAAATGACAGGTTAGGTTATAGAAAATGCATAATATCAAAAAAGTAAGTGATCAGGGCACCTGGGTGGCTCTGTCGGTTGAGAGTCCGACTTCAGCTCAAGTCATGATCTCATGGTCCATGAGTTTGAGCCCCACATCGGGCTCTGTGCTGACAGCTCAGAGCCTGGAACCTGCTTCCATGTGTGTCTCCCTCTCTCTCTGCCCCTCCACCACTTGTTCTCTGTCTCTCTCTCAAAAACTAAATAAACATAAAAGAATTCTTAAACAAATTTTAAAAATTTTTAAAAAGTAAGTGATTTTCTTATCGAAGGATTGGTCCCGGTTTTAGGAAAAATAATGCTCAGCTTTAATACTACCCATAGTTGTGTAACCTTAATATAAAAAATTATCAACAAAATTTCTCTTGGTAGCATTAGCAAATTTTCAGCATGATTTTATCTGTTTCTATTTGTGCTTGGCTTGAACTGTTAACATGCAGCTCTAAGTGGATCAGTTCTAGAAGAGTGAATTAGAGTTTACCACACATGCACACACGTGCACATACACATGAAATCCCATAGTTGGTCAGATCTGCCTTGAGAGTATTACTAACATTCTATTAAATGTAAAAGCTACGGTTGACTGAGATGACATAAATCTCAAATTTTTGAAGATTAATTGTCATTATCTATTCTAAAATATCTCAATGATCTTACAATAATAAGATTTGTGGGAATATAGAAAGAAAGTGGACATAGCCCCAAACTCGACAATGCTATAATCTAGTTGACATCATAGAGTAAACATCCATGGTACAACGTCACACACTGCAAGACAATGTGTCATTGAGTGGTCACCTATTTGCACTGATCTCTCGGTCCCGTGGGAACTCAGAACAAGGGGCTTGCAGATGATTGGGACACAGCCAGGCCAAGTGGGTGGCATGGCCTTGAGGTGCCCATCACATCCTCTCCTCCATCAGAAATTTATATAATGCATTTATGCAAATTTTTCCTGACCTTTTAAAAAACATTTTAAAATTTCTAATTCTCAGGCTATGAGTTTGTAAAAGCAGTGCTCAACTTGACCTAAGTTGCCCTTTCAAGTTTCAAGGAGTGTCTACTAATTCTATTATGTTGGAGCAGAGATTGTTGGATGAAGGAATAACTCACTTCATCCATATATTTCAGAATTTTCTAGTCTTCAAACATCTTTTCATGTCCTTACTGACTCTAGCTGGAGGGAGAGCAAGTATAACTGTCCAGGGGAGGGAGATTCTACACTGGACTTGGTGCAGTGAGACTTCCTACTGGATTTGCTGTGTGGTGTCCTTTTGCCTGAGCAGTGTTGTTGGGCCGGAGAGGAAGAAAGGGGTGCTCTCACTCAAGTTCAGCGCCTCGAGCTTTGTGAAGGTGGGGTAGTTGGGCATCAAGAAGGAGAAGAGGGGTCTGTGGCATGAGCAGCACCGTGATAACCGCAGTGTTGAGGTCCCCAAAGGAAATGGACAGAATCACAGAGACAAGTGAGAATCTCTTCGTGTGACCTCTGTGATGATGATGAGGGACCACAGTGGTGGCAGCGGACTGGGGGAAGGGGATACAGTCCAGGGCAGGAGCCCTGTGACAGTCAACTATAATGATCTTGGCAACTGAGGGGAGGAGTGAGCAGAGGAGTTCTGGACAGGTGTGCTTGGTGAGGACGAAGAGAGCAAAGCCACAGACAGGGATTGGGGATTCGCTCAGTACAAGGTCACCAGGGCTTTTCGAGATAGTCTTTTCAGTGGAGTGTTGAGGAGGAAGCAAGCAGGTGCTAGGGAGTTGGGGGTGGGAGTTTTCTACCCCTTTTCAAAAATGTACGGCCTTGAAAGAAAACAGAAAAGGGTAGTGCCAGGATCCAAAGAGGGTTTTCTCTTTGTCCTGGTAAGACCAGGCTTACTTGTGGGCAGAGACGGGCGGCACAGGTAGGGGACACAGTAGAGATGAAAAAGTGTATGTGAGGCACGGAGGGAGTTCCTGAGTACTGGCTGAGCCAGGAGTCGAGCCTTGGCTCGAGGGAGTAGCCCCTGTGCCCAGGGTCAGCCCCCATTCTACTGATAGCTGGGATGCCTGTCATTCAGCCTGTCTGGGCCCCTGCTTCCTGCTCTGTGTATCAGGGTAGCCACGCCCACTCAGCAAAGCCATCATTCAAAAGCGTATGCAATATGCTTAGCACAGCCTGAAGTTCAAGTCCGCATGGGCCTGGCTGACGGCAAAGGAGACAGAGGGCACGCTGGGGAGAGGAAAATGGATAGAGTCCCACGGAGACTTGTCTGCCAGGTGAGGCGGGAGCTGTTCCAGGTGAACAGAGGTGTAGGGCGGGCACAAGGAATCCCAGACTCACTGCCATCGGCAGCCACTCGGGGCGCGTTCGTCGGTGTTTGGTATCAACACTCAGAGATGTCGAAGCCAGCATTAGGGATCACGGGTCCTTGCAAAAAGTCTGTGCAGAAAGACACATACTGTCAGAGGACCAATAACACACAAAGAACAAAATGAAAAATTATTAGAGAAAAATGTCATAGACACTTGGACCACATGTGAGGACCACTCAGGAGGACTTGGTGGCACTGGGAATGACGCTCTTTGTGGTCAGGTGTTGTGAGAAGAGCGAGACAGCAGGTGCCAATCAGCGGGCACCTGCTGTGTGCATTGTTATTATTTCTTTAATGTTTATTTATTTATTTTTCAGAAAGACAGAAGGAAGGCACAGGGGAGGGGCAAAGAGAGGGGGAGACAGAGAAGCCCAAGAAGTCTCCATACTGTGCACATAGAGCCCAATACGGGACTCGAACTCACGAACTGTGAGATCATGACCTGAGCCAAAACCAAGAGTTGGCGCTTAACTGACTGGGCCACCCAGGCGCCCCCCCTGCCCTGCACATTTAAAAAACATGGCGTCCTTTGTTCTCTGCGGCTGCCCCTCCTGTGATCATGAGCTGGTAGCCTTGTAATTAAATTAGACTCTCAAAAGAAACAGCCTCATGATTTTCTTTGTTTCAAAAATGTGCCAGAATTTTTCCAAGGAGAAAGTTCTCATTTCTTTAGTGTGTCACCACCAAAGTCAAAGCCTCATCAGGAAAAGTTAGTCTATTTTAAATAAAAAAACAACTCTTGTTCCAGTTAAACCATAGATTCCACCAGTTATCTTCCCTTTCTTTTGAATGTGCATTTTATGCTTAGAAAAGGCCCACTCCATATTCCTGCTAAGAAAGCCCCGGTACCGCCCCGTGGAGAACATGGTTTCTGTCTGTAACGCCCCTGTGTCCTAGGCATTGTGAGATGTAGAAGCCGGATCTATTTTATACCTCTCCTCCCAGATTAATATTTACCTACTTGCACTTTGGTGCTAATGGTGGGGGGGCGAATGCCAGCCTCCTGACTGTCAACTGGGTTCCAGTCGATTGGTGGCGAAAAGACTGTCTCAAGATCCCAAGTTCAAAACGGAACGAACAAAGCAATGCGTGAGAGGGCGCGGTTCCGTGAGGCAAGGCACGTGCAGGGTCGGTCACTGTCACGGTTCCTAGGGTTGCAGCGTGGCGACGCAGAAGACGTCCTGTCTGGTCCTCATCTGGGGCACGTCAGGTGACTGGCTCCGTGGAGCAAACCCTCACCGTCCTTCCCGCCCAGCTCAGGAGCTTGTTCTTAGGTCACACTTCCTGGATTTCTCCAGAGGCTCACCTGTCCCTCTCCCTCGCCCTGACAGTCACCCATCTCTGAAAAGCATTAACTCCCGGAACTGGCCGTCAGCGGGCCGGCCCCCATGACTGGCCTCTGTATGTGAGGACAAGGATGGCCACCCTCCAGGTGTTCACAGTTCCCACCATAATGATTAACCTGGAACAGTCGTATATTAGTAAAATGAACATATTTTAGTCTTCACTTTATTTCCAGATCATGCGATTGAATTCTTACACGTTCAAAACCCTTGTCTACAGCTAAAGAGTGGTGATGTCGTGTGTGTATGTCCCGGGTAATGCATCCATCCTAAAACCCAAGTATTCTCTACTTTCAGACCCAAGACGTTCAGTCAGACCGTTAGAAATTTCTAGCTAAATTAACTATTAATATTGCCTCCAAACTCCTGATTGAACAGCAGGTAGCCAGAGAACCAATGAGCAGACATATCGCTGCTGTCAAGCCAAGGTCCAGTCACCAAACTTGGCTCTGATGGCTTCTCCATTTCCAGTAGGTTCCCCCTCCACAGTGCTGTCTATGGGAGAGGGTTGAGTCTTGAAGAGCTTCTCCAGCCTAAGGTGGCTGCCCTGGCTCCCTGGGTCCTGGAGAGGCAGTGAACACCTGGCTGCTGCCCAAAGGGTAGAAAGTTCCAGAAGCCACAATGCTCTCCCCGCTACGTGGGCCACGAGGATGGATCTCAGAGTGAGAAATGGCTCTGGGGAGGTTGTGTCAGTACCGGCGGGATCTCCTACCTGACAAAGCCGTAAGGGATGCAGAGATACACGGGTCATCACAGTACTGGCAGAGGGGTCCGGAGCTCCCTGCACATACTGTCCCTTGAAGACCAGCCCCAAATAGTTCCCTGTCGGGTGTGATTCCCAGCTGAGACCGTTTTTGTGGACAGTTTAGGTGTGAGAGTGATGGCCTGCTCAATTGTCCTCCAAGTCCCACAGCTGGTTTTTAATTTCTGGAAATCCCATGGCCCCTTTCTTCTCCATGGAGCCCCTTGAATGCGTCCAGCCTGCCCCAGTTAATTTCCCATCACCCCTGGTGGAAGCCCAGGGGCGAGGGCAGGGTAAACCCCCATGCGGCCAAGCGGGTCTCAGACTCAGTCTTGATCCCTTTGACCACAGGGCCTTTGCAGTTTTTCGGGAGTGAGGAGAATTGTTTGTGACCCAGGAGGTGGTGCCCTGAGCCACGCTGTGCCCTTTCCCCAGCCCTCACTGCTGAGAATCACATTCCCAGAGCCCCTCTGGGCTCATTGGGAAAGGCCAGGCTCCTCGTTTCCCTTTTACACTCAGCCTGGATATCCTGCCGTTTGGCATTCAGGTATAAACTCACCCCTGCATGAAATACAGTGACATTGGATCTTCACAGCACATGGGTTCCTTGTCAGCCTCACGCCGCTCGGAGCTGTGTGTCTTGCTATGGCGGCTGGTCTCAGCCCCTGTTGCCTTTCTGGAACTGCAGGTGTGCTCCGGGGGCCGGGCAGGATTTCTGCAGAGCCCCGTGGGCCACACTCAGCCATGCATTCATTCCCTCAGGGCACCTCCCTTGAGCAGTGACTGCCCACTTGTCACGATTATGAAAATGTGTGCAAGGCGTACCTGTCCGGGAGCGCAGATCTACAAGGGATGCTACATCCCAGGTTATAGATGCACATTCCCAGCATCCAGCATTTCCTAATTTATCTGTACTCCACACTGTGCCGAAGGAATTGAAGGCACCGTCTTGGTGCAGATTGTGGCAATAATGAGGGAGAGCATCCTTTCCCCATAGCTTTTTACAGAGCTGGATGACTGGTTGATGACAAACCGTTTTGTAATTGCACGCTTTCGTCTATTTCCAGCCTCCAGCTCACTCATCACTTTCCTCTTCTTGTAGCTTTCCTGAGGATTTTATTCTCGTATCACGATTCCCCAAATAACAGCTATTCTAGCTTTTTTTTTTTTTCCTGTGCAAGGTGCTCGGTTGAGTGCTTAACAAGCATGATCTACTTTAAGCCTCAAAGCGCCCCTGTGATACAGGTAGTGGGTTGCGTTGTGTCCACTGGAAACATGAGAAGCTGAAAATCAGAGAGATTAATGCACCTTCCTGGGGTCACCCAGAGAGAAAGAAAGTACGAGAGGACTCCTCCAGCTGGCCTTTTTGTACGATGGCATCCCGTGATGCTGGGAGTCAGCGCCCGGCAGGTGAGGGACGCTTGAATGCAGGTGGTAAGAGTACCCTGTTGGGGCCAGAATAACTCAAAACCACCTCGGTCAGGAGTTTCAGGACTCAGTGAGGGGGCTGGACAGAACGAATGCTTCGCCATCTCTCGGAGGGATGGCGGTGAACTACAATGCCGATTACATCCCACAGGTGCTGTTCAGGGAAAGCTGCAGACATCTTTATAGAGAATAGCCTGCTTTGAAACAGCCTCAGGGAGGGATTTTATAAAAGTCACAAACTCAAGGGCATGATGAGAAAGGCCTGTGGGCTCTCTGAGGGAGGAGAAATCCACTCCCTTGCTTTTCCAGAGTGTTGCTTTATCAATTTTTTAATGTTTATTCATTTTTGAGAGAGAGACACAGAGAATGAGTGGGGGAGGGTCAGAGAGAGAGGGAGACACAGAATCTGAAGCAGGCTCCAGGCTCCAAGCTGTCAGCACAGAGCCCAAACGGGTCTCAAACCCAGGAACCATGAGATCATGACCTGAGCCGAAGTTGGATGCTTAACTGACTGAGCCCCCCTGGGCGGCCCTCCAGAGCTTTGCTTTAAATGAGCAAATGGAAAATTAGAGATTTCAATGCCAGTTTCCTAGGCTTTGTTAATATTGTTCATAAGTCAAATCCTCTGCTATGGTTTTGGGGTTTAAGTAAAATTCTGAAATGTCCACTGCTTTTCAAAGACCTTAATTAAATTAGACTTTCAAAAGAAATGGCCTTTTGTTGAATATCGCCGTTAGAGAAAAAGGGTTTCCACAATTTGCTTTTATCCTGTGGGAAAGATGTTAAGGATTCTTCATTGTTGAACAAGTATAATTGAATACACCCGGTTTTAGTTACTGTAACAATGCCATATAACACTTGTATTATCTGGTAACAATATGCAATATATAATAACACAAATGTAACACCAAAGGGCATCAAGCCTCCAAATATCTTTGTTTAGATATTGGGAGGCCGGTTTTGTTATATTATCTTGGTGGATGATTTAAAGAGCATAGTGGTTTATTAAGCATTGAGCACCTCTGGGTTCATTTACCGATAATATAGATGCAATAAATTATTTTTTCTTAAAGTTTGTTGATTTTTTGGATCATTTCAGCTCCTTCGGCCTTCCCAACTTCTTTGTTTGTGTGTTTTCTTTTGGGAGGGGAGGGCGTAGACACCCCGTATGACTGTGACGATGTTACTGCTGTTGAATAATACAATATTTTGGGACTCGAGGATACAATGTCTGGAAATAAAAGTCAATTATTCATTCGACAAACGCGTACTTACCTCCTGGGTTACTTTGCCATCCAGTATCTAGGCTGGATGCCTGTCAAGTTACCCTTTGCTTTTCCCAATAGTCACATTTCTGTGATTCCCAGAATTTCTACGGCATCCAGTGGTGCATTGTGGCTGATTCAGCCATGCTGACAGGAAGATTAGAGGAAAGACCAGTGAAGGAAAACGGAACGAGGTGGTTTTGTTGATTATAGCGTTTTATTCTCAATGGAAAATGGGGCCGGCCTTACTCGGCCTTTTGTTTCAAATGTATTTATGCCCTCCTCTCTTCTCGAAGCAGTGGCTGCCCTCTGCCAACTCGGTGGCTGTGAGTCTTTCCTTGGGAACATCCTGTGGCTTTCCAGTTCCTGGGTCTGTGATATCACAGAGCTTGGCTCAGCCGAACCATGAATGGAGTCTTTGTACTGGCCTGTGAGATATTTAGGATGCGGAGAGGACCACGTTACGAAAGAATGTCTTGAAAGAGAGGAAAGTTAAGTGACCAACGAAAAAGGAATCTTCACAAGTTCCTATTGTATCTTTTAAAAAGAATTACTGATGTATTTGGGTCTAACTCCTCAAGGCCTGTGGTTGCCAGACTCTGAGCACTCCGCACCCCCTCCCCTCACATGGGAGCCGGGCTGGAGTCTAACTCCCAATTAATGAATCTGCTTCTAAGTTGAGGAAGGGGCAAGCAAGCCACAGCTGTGAGTCTCAGGTCCCCGGAGATTTCTGTTTCAAACTCAGCCAGTGTGGAGTCTCTGAAATTATTTGATTTGGGAATGGGATAAAAAAAATTGATAATATCTGATTTGTAGATTACCCCTGGAGGGGGAAAATACTAATTTCAAAGATCACTCATCTTCCTTTTTATCCAGTCTCTTCAAACTGTAATGAAATTAGCTGAGGCCTGAGTCCAGCTTGAGAAAACCTCAAAGGAGTTTGCACATTGAAGTGGCAAATTAATCTGGGAACAGCCCGCAGTTCGGCATTGATTTAGTCAATATTCGGTGAATAATAAAGGCTGAAAGCGCGTTTTTTAATTTGTCCATTCATTCATTGAAATATTTTCAATCAAGTCTACACCTTGAGATTTATTTCTCATTTCCAAATTCACGAATTTTCAACCTAATTGCAATCTTTTTCCCCCTCTGACTAAAATCTGGACGATGCGAGGAAATGTATTTACAAGTTAAACTTAGCAGGCTGATTTGGAAGGAGAATTAGAACGGGGCTCAGGAGATAAGAAATATGTTCAGTTCAGTGGAAGAGTTTATTGTGGAATGTTCCCAAAGAGTTATGCAATTAATATAATGTGAGATGTTAGGCAATAAATAGAGATATAAGCTATTAAAATTATGCATGAAAATAGGATTTCAGAATCTGAAGATCACTACCAATTTTCTGCTCCTTGGGCGTATTGAATATGGGGCATAATTATTGCATATTATGTTATCCTAACAGTCTTATGAGGCCAAGGGGTATCATCCATTCTTCAATTTATTCCATAAATGGGAAGGCCATATAGAGGCTCAATAAATAATATTTACCGCATGGAATTAGAAACCAGTCCCCTGGGGTTCTGTGTGAACTTGGGCAAATAACTTAAACTCCTTGCGCCTCGATTTCTTACGTGTACGGTGAAGTTGACAATAATAACTAAGCGATAAGGTAATTGTCAGGTAAATGACTTTATGTAAATTGACTAAAACGGTACCTAGAATTAGGTAAGCACGACATAAGGAATCGTAGGCATATGAACTGATAAGACTGAGTCATACTATAGTCAAAAAGGAAGACCTTGGAAGTATTTAAAAAAGAACAGCATTACAAATTTCACCATGGAAGTGTGGACAAAATGCAGCTGGGAAAACTTTGGGAAGGCGAATGAAGACTGTACAGAGGGGAAGAGGAAGCCGGCCTGGGCACACAAAGAGCCGCAATCGCTTTTCTATTTTCACATGTTGCAAAACACTGGTGATGATTGTTCAATAAAGAAGTGACTGGCTGAGTGAACGAACGAATGAAAGAATAAAATGAGCCAACGGAGCCACCTCCAGACATGCACTAGTTCAAGCCAGATTCTGGGAGAATTCCTGTGATGATGGATAAAGAAAACACATTTACTTCTGACCCATTCTCAGTCACGTGTTTCGAGCTGAAAAAGATATTAGAGATAATTTCAACAGAAATTAAGCCTCCAAAAAAGTCTAAGATCAAACGGTCCGTTGTTAGAACCAGATCATTGTTCTCTATACTACACCCTGCTCTAAATGGGCATGTTTCTGCACATTTCTCTACTGTCAATGTTTCCCATTGGAGAAATAAGATGGTATGGGGTAGGAAGGTTAAAAAGGGAAAGAAAAAAGAAAAAGCTGGGCCGCATGAAGGTCAAGATGTTCTAAAAAACCGAAGCAAAAGGAAGCCGAGAAAGAGACTCCCGGAGACAGGGAGTCTTAAGAGACCATTTTCTGAAACAAACACTAATCATGAATCACTGATAATGCCCTGCTTTTATGAGTAATGAGCAGATGTAGCTTCTGGGTTCTGTTCTCAGAGCTGTATCTTGGATTGACTTGCATTCTGGGAAGGATAAGGAGGCAAACCTGCCTCTCTCACCCTTAGGTTTTCAGTCTAATGAGGACTGTCACTGCCCTCCCTGAGATCGGAGCTTGTCGACTCCCTGTGGTACAGTTTGAGGAGCGTCTGGAGTGCTGCTTGTTTATGATGTGCTTCCTGGGTGCAAGGAGGTGGAAGAGGGGGCCAGTTGTGCAAAGGAACTTTTCTTCAGGCTCTTGGCTTTTGTTTGGATGCTGCAAGAAGTTATGCTGGAAGGTGGGTTTTTTTTTTTCTTTCTTTTTTGAAATCGAAGTGTAATTGACACACGGTGTTCCTACTTAGTTTCAGGTTCCCTGGAAAGCTTTTCAGTGGAACAGTCAAGACTGCCCTCTGGGGCAGCGGCTGCTCCCTTCCGGGGCTGGTGTCCCTCCCACTGACCACCTCCAAAGCCAGCAGAGTTCTGGAAGGATTGCCCACCTCACAGCCAGCCAACTAGAACATTCTAAGTCAGGCCAAGTGGATACGGCTTTCAGCTCAGGTAGGTTGTTAGCGTCGTGAAAGAGAAAAGATGTTTTAACATTACAAAGGCGGGGGGGGGCAGGTCAATTAGAAAAGAGAAGACTCTACCTCATGAATAGATTTCGCTATAGTGTATTTTCTCATGTCGCTGCAAACCAAATAAAAACGTTGGCGAGAATCAGTCGTGGTTCCCAAAACAGTTTTTGTGTCTGATCTCGGGACCCAAAATTTAGATGCAAGAAGGGTCTTGTATTTCCTCAGCCTGTCAATGGTAACCATTCACAGCCAACAGCAACTGTTTAAGACCCAGGGACTCCATCGTCCCCCCTGCTCCCCAGGGACAAACGAGCCTCTCTTCCTCCTTTTCCCAGTTCCCTGGAAACACTTCTGTGTGTTCACATTAGTGCTGGAACTTGGTAGCAGCGAGTCCTGCCCTCCCGCTGGCATGTTGGCTGGCCCAGGATCTCAGCTGAAGCGGTCCAAGTCACGGAGGGGGTCTGTGACAGTCCCAGGACCCCCATCTGCAAATGCTAAGCCGGTGCTGGGTCGCAGCTCCTTCCCACAGCGGCTCCCGCAAGGATCACCCCAGCCAGTGGGGCTGACTTTCCTCAGCAGGCTCGTGGCTATGGGATTTGAATTGCCATCTGCACGTGGCTTTGGCGTGTGACGCGAGCCTACATGCGGATATATTCGGGCTGTCTGTTGTCTCCTTATGACAGCAGTGAAAGTATGAAATGAAATCCCCCCTCTTTATCTTGTTCACAGACAACTCTTTTTTTTTTTTTTTTTTCTTAATTCTTTGTGATCTACTTTAATGGTATCATCGACTTCTTCCCTGCATTCCCTGATTTGAGGGACACTGGCTTGGGACACATGTGCAGTTGGCAATGCGGAGTCATTCCCTGTGGAGGCCAGGGTCCCCAGACGTCACCTCCCACTGCAGGACTGGAGGGGACACCCCTGTGAGCAGCTTTGATGGTGATACTGTCCCATGCTTTTTAGCATCGATGATACAATTTGGTGCTCTTGTGTGTGGTTTTTGAAGAACCTACTCAAGAACATTCTAGAAATGTATAAGTAGAGTCACCGAAATATGCTTATCATTCAGCCTTTGATTCTTTGAGGCAGGCACAGTGAGGGGGTCACCAGTGACTCAATGGATAAACAAATGTCTTGCATTTTGGGAGAGCCTATCCATAAGGCAGATGTCACCCTTGACTTGGTAAGGGACACCTGGTATTACAAATGTGTCCCCAACCATGACAATGACTGGCCTCATTTCCATGGCATCCAGCAGGTAGCTTGGCTTACATGGAGAAGAAGGCAAATGTAGCTGGCCTTACAGAGAATGACAGAAACTCTGTACTTGTAGGATATGTGGGGCTTCAGGAAAACAAAACCATGCCTCCTACTTGTGTGCATTCATTCATTCATTCATTCACCTTTTCTTTCTTTTTTTATCCAATAAGCATTTCTCAAGGGCCCACCACTTACTGGGTCCTGTAGACACAATGATAAAAGCAATCTTCAAGTCTAATAAAAAGACAAGAACACAAATGACAGAGTCTTCTAAGTACCTAAGAGGAATAAGCATGGGGACAAAAGAGGGGCTCAATGAGGTCTGAATGACTGGTACAAACGAGGCAGGGTGACAATGTGCATGTGTGGAAGGCAGGCACAGCCCGCTGGTATCAACATTTTTGGGTCTTAGAATTTCTCTTTCTAAAACCTCACGCTCATGTCTTGGATTCCAAGAACAGCTTGAAGTCATGGATTCCTAGATGTGGAAAGAACATCAAACACATCTAGTGCGGTGCTTTAAGAGCTAAAGCTGAAAGGACGCACCAGCCCGTGTCTCTGGACATCACCTTAGAGACAGCACTACGGAGTCCCTGTGTGTCAATCCAGTGACATTCTTCCTCAAGCACAGGGCAAGTTTAGGGTAGGGCTAGTTCGACAGAGATCGCCTGGCCAAGTCTGTCCAGTTTTGACTTGCACGAATGTTCTCTGAGAGGAAATGGGAACTGAATGATCCTCAGTGCTTTGGTGTCCGCTGTCCCTACTGATGAAGCCATGACGGAATGCTCACTCCTCCTCACACCCCAATGCCACCCTTCACTGTAAAGATGCTTTCCGTACACGCTGATCTGAAGAACGTTCCGGGTGTTGGCCTCCACGAGTGTTCTCAGTGTGCTTTCCTTCCTCTTTTTACCACGTTTGTTTGTGTTGTGTGGAATCCTGTTACCTCTGTACCACCTTCCTGCTCTGACACAGATCTAACTACCTCCTGAAGCCACACGTCTCCCTGTAAACGTCCCAGGTCCTGGCTACCTCTCCCGTGATGCACTCTGCAGGGCCTGGAGGTGAGGTGGTTTTCTCCCTTTCTCTTTCCAGACCACTGTCTGTCTCTCTTCCTTAAAACAAAGAAGAAAAACCAAATGGAGGAGCCCACCAGGATGCTTTGAGCACATGTCATTAGATTATTCCAAATCCCACTCCACTTCGTTGACATCATCTACCACTCTCCTGGCCAGAGTTTAGCGCCCACATCTCTCTGTCTCTCTCTCTCTGTCTCTGTCTGTCTCTCTCTCCCCACCAATGCACTGTTCATCACCGCTGCTGACTTTCACATGCTGAAAGACCATCAAACACCCTGTTTCCTCTCACTTCTGCCATCCAAGTCTGCGGCCATTTTCTTGTACTTATTACCAGTAGCCACACTCCCTACAAAATCTTTAATTAAAGTATCTCTGACCCAAGCTCTTATCTTTCCGGCTCACTTCCTCTGGTACATCTACACCAATATGACTTCATCTAAACCAGGCCCTCTCATTCACCCTTCTCAATGTCCACCCCCCTCTGTGCCTTCTCCCCACCCACCCCAGCTCAGACGGCCATCACTGTGGGGACTCCTCAGAAATGCCCTCAGTCACCTGGGGGGCTCAGTCCATTAAGCGTCCCACTTTGGCTCAGGTCATGATCTCATGGTTCGTGGGTTCTAGCCCCTCCTCGGGCTCTGTGCTGACAGCTAGCTGAGAGCCTGGAGCCTGTCTTTGGATTCTGCAACTCTCTCTCTCTCTGACCCTCCCCTGCTCACGCTGTCTCTCTTTCTCTCTCAAAAATAAATAAATCATTAAAAAAATAAAAAATAATTAGAAAAAAGAAGAAATGCCCTCAGTGCTCTAGCCCCTTCATCCCTCCACTGTACTCTCCAAGTAGGAGCACCATTTTGGCTAAATCCAACTCTGTTAACTCTGTGCCTGTATCTGATGAGTTGACTGTGGCCTGGGAAAATATCTAATGACTGCTGGTGGTGGGAAGGCTGTCTCAGTACTTCTTCCGGCTCGATTCACTCACCTCTGCTCCCACCCGCTCCACACCTGCCCTCTGTCTGCAACTGTCTGATGCCCCCCCCCCCCAGCAGCTCACACTCAGATGAAGACCTGGTTCGCACTGAAAAACATGGAGATAATTTATAGGCAATAGTTTCATGCCTCTATCACAAAGCTGTCCCTTTGTAAGTATGTGCTAAGAGCTGGTTTTATAATCCACACTTACAATCTGACCAGTAATTGAGGCCAAAACTATCACGATTCTTCTCTTTTTTTCACAGTCAACATTGATCCCAGGGATGCAGGTCAGTAAACACTTGTGAGTCTACCTTCAAAATATATGTTGGCGTCTATCCACCCCCACCTGCTGCACTATGCACAATGTCGTGTCTCATGAAGCCATTGTCATCCACTGAATTAATCAGAATTAGAGCTGCCCACCGTAAACCCAGTGCAAATGGAAGTTTACACTTTCACACAGAATTCCAGAGGCAGGCATCGTTCTGCCTTCCTGCTCTTCTCCCCTGTGGGTACCTACGGTCCAAGCTCTCCACGTCATTCCACTGCCATCAAGGTAACAGCACTGACTGTACCCAGGAGGAACCAGGAGAGGCAAGCAGGATGCATGCCACGTGCTCATCTCCCTGTCCAGAAAATTCATGACAGATGATGACAGCTTCTGAACACCACCACCAGCAGCTCCCACCCGAAACAAAGGCAGGTGGACATGGCTGTCTAGGTGGTCACACTGCAGTCCAGAAACAATGCTGAATTCTTTCACTGAGTGAGCAAAGGGGAAAAGGTGTGAGGAGGTATTAGCACTGCTCGATACAGCTTTGTATTTATCTCGCCGCTCCTGTTACGTACTTACCATTCATGCTCCATACAGCAGCCGGCGCCATATCTTACATCACCAAAATGAGAATATTTTGGTCCCCGACTTAAATTACCAAGTTGCTTTCCATCTCATTTAAATAAAATCAAAGGTCTTTACCATGGCCTTTGTGGTTCTTTACGCTCTGGCCCCTCCTTGCTCGCTCTGAGACATAATGTTTCTGAGACATAGCAAACTCTTACGTACATCTGGTCTCCACCCTTGCTGATTTTTCTCCCATACATTTTCACATTTTCCTCTCCTTCTCTGCAGCCAAATTGTTGCCAATGCCTTACTTCCTCTGAGAGGATGACCACACTCCTGCCCTCCAGGAGTCCCAACGCTTGCCTCCATCTTTCACAACCCTGCCGGGCGTCAGTTTCCACATTGCTTCTCTTTGTTTTCTCGTCATAAAGACAGGGAACCCGTCTGTCGTGTTCACCATCATGTCCGCATTTCCTACGGCAGTGCCAGAGTATAGTAGCGTCAAAAAAAATTGCTGAATGAAAGAATTAATCAATTCTAGGGGCACCTGGGTGGCTCAGTCCATTAAGCATCCAAGTCTTTTTTTTTTTTTTTTAAACTAATGTTATCTGCTTCCCAGATTTTTTTTTAAAATGTTTTATTTATTTCTAGGAGAGAGAGAGACAGCATGAGCAGGGGAGGGTCAGAGAGAGAGGGAGTGACAGACTCTGAAACAGCCTCCAGGCTCTGAGCTGGCAGTCAGCACAGAGCCCGACGCGGGGCTCGAACCCACGAACCGCGAGATCATGACCTGAGTGAAAGTCGGATGCTTAACCGACTAAGCCACCCGGGCGCCCCAAGCATCCAAGTCTTGATCTCAGGTCCAGTCATGAGCTCCATGTCGGGCTCTGCACTAATAATGTGGAATCCTGCTTGGGGTTCTCTCTCTCCGCCCCTCCCATGCTTATGCTCTCTCTCTCTCAAAATAAATAAACTTCAAAAAATATTTTTAAAATAAAAATAATTAATTCTAATATGAGCTGCTGATTTTGTTTTATTTGTAAAATGGAAAAAGTATGTTAGAAGAACATCTCTGTAATTGAAGGAAACCTTCAAAGATGCCCTTGGTAATGCCCTCATTTTACATGATTGTCTTTACAATCTGTGTACATTTAGCAATTAAATAAGTGCCCACTTCAGTTCAGTTAACATCTTTCGTTGCAGAAGTGAGGTTTGTAGCACTTACAGGTAGGGGGGGCCCATGAGTTTACTTGTACATATCGATTTTCTAGAAGGCATCGGAAACCGTACCACCAGTCATTTGAAACTTACTGTTGTTGAATGCATATCAGTTTAATTCATTATGCATTTTAATTTTGAACTGTGCATGGCATCTTATTTAGAAATGTAGCTAATTTTTATATGTGATACTTAACTATGCATTTTACATTTGTACCAAAGACTTCAACTTTAAAAACAATTGAAATAAATCATGTTTTTTCATGCAACTTGTAAAAAAATACTTCAATTGAGTACATAATCGGCAATATACTATAACATGGGCAAAGAAAATTAAAAAAAAAAAAAAAAACCTCTTCAGGAAGAGGCATGCTCTTAAATTCCTTAGATGACTGAAATGTAACAAATTGGATAGACTGCAAGAATCCAACAGCGGAATACCCAGTCTGAGTCCCTAGTAAGTTTATGTAAAATCGTTGACCCTGATCCAAAGATAGACCTCTTTAACACAATCAATACAGGTGCAATCAGATAAGAACATTCTACTGTTTTATTAAAGTGCATCTAATTCAAAACTCAATAACCCTCACACATCCTTAATCAGGGAAGACATCCCGGGAGGCATTTACACGAGTGATGTTAAAGCTCGGGCTTCTCGCTTCTTAGCAAGACTTTCTACAAATAGATCTTTCAGGATCCTGTCTGTTGTCTCCTTAGGAATTTTTTTCAGCCACTTTTCCTAGTTGTGAGTATTGTTAAGTATGTTAAAGTCGTCCTCCCGTCTCACCCTAAAACGGAAACGAATTCTCCCGGGTGCACATTGAGAAGCTGATCTCTATTCCTGGGGAGTTTGAGGGGCCCAGGGGAGGGTGTGCGGGCGGGTGTCTGGAGCTGCTAAGAACACCCCCGCCCCACTCCTGTCCCCCCGGAATTATGTAGCTAGCAGACAATTATCTTGTTTCCAGAAATAATTTGAGTCCAAACAATACGTTCTGGAACAAGGCAGAATGACCCCTAAGCGCAGGCTGAGCCGGCGCTATTCATCTTGCGGGGCCCCGACCTTTGGGGCGACCCACAGCGTGCCCCGCTGCGGTGCGCGAGGAATAGTAATTTGGCACTGTTCCGTGGGGCCTGGCTCATCCTCACTGCACTGACCCGACGTCCGTTGGACACGGAGGTCTAATTTCTCAGGGTGATATTATTTTACTGGAGACTTCTCTCCGCTCGGGCAGCCATTTGCTGACTACTCCTAGCTGCGGCCACCTCCCTGGAGAGGGCGGGGGGGAGGTTCCGGAGGTTCCACCGCGGGGACCGCGCATCCCCAAGGCCAGAGCCCAGACCCCGCGCCTGGGGTGGGGGTGGGGGGCTGCAACCAGCAGCTTTCCCTTTGCAAATAAAGGTCCACACATTCTTGTTGGCACGCTTCCACCGAGAGAGACTCCTTTGGCCTTTTCCAGGGTAAGACGAGTCATGTCAACATTTCGCCCCAAAGCACAGAGATCTCCTTTTCTGCAGTTTGTTTACCTGCCTGCTGCCCTCGGAACACGCGTGCTCTGTATCCGCACGGCTTTGGGGGGGGGAGGGGGAGCCCACGGGAGCCCGGCGCTTGCTGAGTCATGCCCGGTGCTTGACACCTTTTCCCAGTGTCACCCAGTTAAATTCCACATGTTCTTGTCCTGGGTTTTTATTTGCACACCTCACGTGCCCCAAGATGCTTGCAGTGTGCGCAAGGAGGGCCCGCACATCTCCATGACGTTAGCGGTGTGGGCGAGGAGCAAGTGGGGAATTTATCATTCGTGAAAATTAACCAATCAATTGGCTCGTCTGTTTATACATTTAGAGACAGCCACCTGTGACTGGAACTGAGCTTGTCGTTGCTCTGGGCTCAGGGACCTCGCATTGCCCCGGGGGCACTGTTCGTATGTATTCCAATGCACCTGGAGATGAAAATGGCACCCCCTGGAGTTGTGCAGTGAACGACCTGGGCAACTGTATGTGGTAGTCCAGAGAGGAGTCAAGATTTCGCTACAGGAGCTCCGCAAAGGAGCTCACATTGAGGAGAAATAAGATGGTAGAACGAATAAGAATTAGCCAGGTGATGAAGAGGGAGGGAGAGATTGCCAGACAGAGCCAACAACATGCATAAAGGAGAGTTTAGAGCCTGGGACCATCTCAGTAACTGTGGAGAAACACGGTAGAAGTCGCTCCTACCCCCCCCCCCCCCCCCCCCCCCCCCCCCCCCCCCCCCCCCCCCCGTCGTGTTCAGACATACCCCACAATATTGCAATATTACACTGATATCCCGGGGAGTGAACGTTGCAACCATCCCAAAAGTGTTCGGGAGATAAGGTATTCCAACAAGGTGACAGGGGCCAGTGCCAGGAGGACTCTCGTGCTGCGGCGTTTGGGGCAGGACAGGGGACCCCCGCTGGCCCTGGGAGGAGGTTCATCCAGGGGTGGGAGCCCCCGGCAGAGATTCCGAAGCCCATGCCTACCCCTGCCGCGCCTTGCTCTGCGAAGACCAGGGGGTTCAGTGTCGGGCGGGGGGTTGTGGCCCGTTTCCAGGGCAGGTACGCAGCGATTTCGGCCGGCTCGCAGGGTGTGGGAGGAGCCAGGGCCGCGAGTCCGGGCCCGGCCCCGAGTATCTACCCGCAGGGCGCCCTCCCCCCCCACCCCGTTACCTGACTGCATTAAAGCCCTGTGAGCTGTAGCCCGCGGAGGGCCCGCGGAGGGAGGTTCCGTCACATCAGAGTTGCGTCTGCAGGCGGTGAAGGCGGGAGGGGGTCTAGACCTGCAGGAGGGAGGCCCCGGGGGGGGGGGGGTCCGGGAGGCCGGGAGGGGCTCACGACGGGAGCGGGAACACTTGCCAAAGATCAAGTTTGGGATGTGCAGCTGTATGAGTGCAGGCTTGCGCATTTGATTTTGAGATGGTTGTGGGGTTTTTTTGTTTGTCTTCTCGAGTTTTTTGTTTTGTTTTTTGTATCTTTAGTGCCAGTAAGACTTGAGAGACATCTGCATTCAGAGATAGCAACAGTGATTTTTTTAAAAATAACAAACATTAAACAATTTTTAAATAAAGTAAATAAATAAAATATAATACTATGCAGACATACTTGTGAAAACCTACTGATGAATCCGCTCAGGTAATCTCACGATAACCCCATATAATGAAACCCTATTACCACTGCTATTTTAAAGACGAGGAAACTGAGGCAGAGACTTTAAATGTCCCGCCTACGCCGCCACGGCTCGAAAGCGGTGGAGCAGTCCGGCCCGGACGTTAACACTGTCTCCTCATCGTGACATCACAGCGCAAGTTGAATACGTGGGAGTAAAAGGGATTCCTGAAAGCAAGGAAGGTGAAAAGGAGGAAGAGGAGGAAGAAGACGGAAACTTGCAGAACACCCAAGTGCGCGCCTCCTTGGGAGGCTCTGAAGGAAAAGGATTCACGTCCAGGGGGTGGGAAGGAAGGGGGGAGGGGCCTGGAGAAAACGGGCAAGGGGCTTGGTGTAGATTAAAGGCGGAGGGGCAAGGGGCGCCTGGGTGGCTTAGTCGGTTGAGCGTCCGACTTTCGCTTAGGTCATGATCTCGCGGTTTGTGGGTTCGAGCCCCGTGTCGGGCTCTGTGCTGACTGCCAGCTCAGAGCCTGGAGCCTGTTTCAGTCTGTGACTCCCTCTCTCTCTGACCCTCCCCTGCTCACACTGTCTCTCTCTCTCTCTCTCTCCTAGAAGTAAATAAAACATTAAAAATTTTTTTAATTTTTTTTTAAAAAGAGGGAGGGGCTTGCGGAAAGGGGAGGAACCTCGTGGGAAGGGGCGTGGCTTGGGAGGAACCTCGTGAGAAGGGGCGTGGCTTGGGAGGAACCTCGTGAGAAGGGGCGGGGCTTGGGAGGAACCTCGTGAGAAGGGGCGGGGCTTGCGGGAAGGCTGGAGGCAGGTGCGGAAGAAGGAAGTTGTGGCCGAACGAAGGGCGCAGGGGTGTCTTTTCCTGCCTGAGGTGCAGCCCTCCTCCTGCCCTGTTCCCGAAGCCTCCTGTGATTGCGGATTCGAGATGACGGGACGCTAGGGCCACATCTTGCTGCCCTGCTGTGCCTCCAGCTCAGAGCGCCCGTGGGTGCCTGTTCACAGGGCCCTTGGGTGTCAGCCAAAGGGTCCCTCTGGCCGCGGAGAGCAGGGAGGGCCTCCGTGCGACGCAGCCCGGTGCTCTTCCAGCCGGAAGACGACTTTCTGCACCCACTACTGTGCGCTCACGGGTACGTGCCTGTTTCCACGGGGTGCAGGGGTGCCCATCCCGGAGTCCTTCTCAGGGCCTTTGGAATCAAGCTTGAGGCCTTGGAGTATTTGACTCCTAATGAACCCTAGAAATATGGTTGAAATATTTCTCCACACTGCTAATCACTAGGCTGGGGCGGACAAAGCAGTTACATGTTAAGATGTTTAAAGTGTCTCCGTGAATTAAGATAAACACACCCAGAATTCACAGGAGAGGGATACAGCACAGGGCATTACATGCCCAGAAATGCCAAGGGCATTCTAATTTTAGATGAAAGAACCCAGTGTCCAGCTTGGGTGGGGTTGGAATGTCCTCTGTGGGCTCAGCGGGGCCCGGCGTCCCCATCTCCCCCCCCACCCCCCACCCCCAATCTGCCACAGAGTTTGTACTGGGTAAAACTTTGATGCCAGGCAATCTCTCGTATAATTCTTTAGAGGCTTTTAAAAAATTGCAATTGATTTCTTAGAACTAATAAAATAGATTTATGACAACGGTGGCAAAAGTGATTTAATAACCTTGGTCTAATGAGCAAGGCTCCCTTCTCCGGAGGGAAGGATTCCCGAATTCCTTAGGTCGTGCAGGCCGGGATGAGGCTGGGGCGGGGGGGCACAACCTGTTTGAAGAGCGCATTGTCAGGGGGCTGACAGGCTCACCTAGGGAAATGAGAAACCACAGGTGCACAAATTTAGCTTTGTCCTGGGGGGAATGAGAATCTATTTTTAATCAGTGTTACGGCATCGAAGAGCGGCAGGCAGTTTGTCATCCAGGACTGGGTCTAAAGAAAAGTAAATCAAATCCTCAGCTGAGAAAAACCTAGACAAAATAATAGTGGCCAGCGTTTCGAGCCCTCCCTGCAGCCACCGTGGGGCCCACACTCACAGCCCTGAGATTCAGAGTCACGTGCTCTCGGGGCCCTTGGGTGGCTCCGTCTGTTAGGCGTCCAGCGGCTGGCTTCTGCTCAGGTCATGACCTCACGGTTTCCGTGAGTTTGCCCCCGCGCTGGACTCTGTGCCGGCAGTGGAGCCTGCTTGGGAGTCTCTCTCTCTGCCCCTCCCCCATTCTCCCTGTCTCTGTCTCTCTCAAAATAAATAGATTTTTAAAAACTTAAAAAAGGAAGAGCCACATGTTCTTCCGACTGAGCCTGCCAAGCGCCTCTGTCTAGCTAAGATGGACTGAGCGTCCGCATGCCCGGTGTTGGGTGCTGCACTTGAGTTATTTCCTCTCTCCGACACCAACCCTATGAAGGTTCTGTAATTATCCATGAGGTAACTAAGGATCAGAGAGTAAAGCACCTCCTACCCGCCCCACATCCCCAGTTCTCAAGACTGCTTAAAGAAATGAATAAATGAAGGAATGAAGGAATGAAGGGATGAGTGAAAGAAGTGAGCCTTACTATATCTTTTACTGAATCAGCCTGGGAGAAAAGCAGGCTGGCAAGAATGCATGGGGATTCGAAAAGTGGACATTTTGAAGGACTTCTAGTTATAAAATATACTATATTTTAGCCAAACATGCGTTTGCCAGCATAGCTGATGCTGCAGATATCTGCAAAGTAGTTGCTTCATAAGAGAGACCTTTCCTCCTCAGGATCAGCTTCGTTTTAGGGAAACACTAACTTCATAGCAACATTTTAATTCCGAGTGGGAAATGTGAGAAGTAGGGGATATGATTCATGTTCAGAAATACCAAATAAAAGCTGTGCTGTCTGGTTAACAGTAGGTTTACAACCCTACTCTCCCCGCACAGTGGAGTCCCAAACCCTTAGATCCTTCACTTCCTGGTTCTTCTCCCCCTTTCGGTTTCACCGGCTTAGGGTTTGCAATGATCATGCACCAAAGAACAGGGAGGAGGGACCAAAGTCTCCGCGTCGCCTCAGGGAATGTACTTTTGTTCCAATCAGACTGCTTTTTGCCTTATATGGGCATAGACGACATCCGGGTAAGGCTGTAACCTCTGTAGTACTCAGCCAATGAGGAATCAGGGGAGGGACTTGCCTCTGTAGTACTCAGCCTACTCAGCCAATGAGGAATCAGGGGAGGGACTTGCGTGCTGGGAGATAAATTGTCTGCTGTGACTGCCCGAGGGTGCCTGTGCATCAGACACCTGCTCTTGCAAGAACGTTAAAGCTTGCCTTCCCTGTGCTCTGAGTCGCTTCTTTGATTGGAGCGGTGGGCTTATTCCTCAAAGAAAAGAAGGACCTCTATTAAGTAGAGTTCAGTAGTGTGAGTACTTAAATTACAATGCAAAAAGAAGTTTTAAGTCAAGACCTATGTTATTAATAAACAAATTGAATAGAAAAAAATGCTAGACGGTCAGTAATATTTTGTTTAAAAACTGTTCCTTGGATTGTATTGGACATGCCATGTTAAAGTAGCCTTGTATTTTGCTTTTAGCTCCATGTTTTGGGGGTTTTCTTATTGCCCATTTATGAGTGCTGGTAAAACCAAAGCCGGGTCTGAATCATGTGCATATCTTGTAGTTCTATCCCATAAATTATCCTCTCCTACTTTGAAGACCCTTGTTCTGAAATTCCAGTCTTTAACTCATTACTATGATGCTTATATGCTGTTTACTGAGGCGAGTGCCTGTCTTTCCTCATGGCGGGACACCCTCATTTTCGGAGAGGTCAAACACCTGTGCTTAAGAGCATGTATTTTGACAGCAAGCGTCTTTGTAAAATCCTGCGTATCTGCAAAAGAAGCACTGTGTTGCTTTCTGGGGAGGAGGTGAAGGCAGAGCTGCATCACACAGGTTTCACATGTGTGTGCCATGGAGCCCAACCTACCCCTGGGGACGACCTTGGCTTAGATCCTTCACTGCTCTACCGCTCTTGCCTCCTGGACGGAGTAGAGGCACGATGCATAGCTGTTGGGGGAAACAGGGTTGCTGACTGCTGCAGAAAGGAGGGGCCTGATTGGCTCCAGGGAGGGACTGAGAATTCCTATTGATGACACTTTGACGTTAGAGTGGCCAGGGCAGGTCAGGAGATAATAACGGGAGTCTACAGAGAGCTCCCTTCCCCTTTGTGCAATTGAGGAAATACTCATTTTAACTTGTTATCAAGTGGCTGTTATACACAACGCACCAGGAAGGACCATATGGAGCAACAGGTGGGGAAAATGGGCACGGTACCCAAAAGAAGCAGAATTTTTTAAAAAAAAGTTTAGGAAGACCTTAGTTTGTACCTGACAGCTAAGTATAGAAACACATGCCATTCCATCAGTGTGCTGTGCGTGTTCAAATGATGCACCATCACTAAACGTGTTCTCTTGCTCCACGAGGAACGTGCATTCGATCCTGATGAATCCATGTGAGATCTGCTTTATTTAATTTCTACGAAGACTATTGCAAAGCAGATTTATAAAATTGGAGCTTAGAGAATTTTCTTTTATTAGAGTAGTGTGAATCAAACATAAAAGTCATGTCTTCAAATATCATTATGTTCTAGCGCATTATGATATGTTAGTAAAATCACACTGTAAGAATTTCCTGTAGCAAAGTGCTCAGGGTAATAATATTTTGAAAAGTAAATGAACTAACATTTGCTCAGTGCCTTGTTGGTTTCAAGCATTATCCTCTGTTCTTTACATGGTTTACCTCACTCAGTTCTCAAAGCTGTGTTGTAAATTAGAATTGTTTGTCTATTGTTCAAGTCAGGAAGAGGTAGAGTGACTTCTCCAAGGTCATGTTTACTAAGTTAACTTTAAAATGCATGTTTTCAATATACATGTATTAGTTATGTCCTTTCTCTGTAACTTTCAAAACTTATACACTTATCTTATGTCAAATATATCGATAATTATTCAGGAAATAAGGACAGAATTTTGGGATTCATTGAACAAGAGTCCTCTACTGAACTGTGTTTTTATTCCTTTTACCATTGTCTCCTAGGCTCTTTCTTATATATTCAACTCAAGAAATAATGTTTAAGTATTTATCTTTTGCACACAACTCAAATTTTCTTTCTTCATGAATATTTTAAGTTATAGATTTTTTTTTCTGATTTGCCCACCCCAGTTTCACTACCAAATCTTGTCCATTTTCTTCTTCAAAATTAGATTTAAAATTCACCACCTTTGTAAAGCCTTCCCAGACTAATTCTCTTGTTGGATTTACATACATAACATATCATAAATATCTGATATAGGATATTTAGAGGTGTTGGCTAAGGTCTACCTCAGAGTTATTTTTGTGTTGTGTTTAGTAGTTTAATTTATTTATGTGTCCACTAGATCACAAGGAGGAATATTCATGGTCATTTCTCTATTCTTAATGCCCAATTAAGAGCCTAACAAAGTCACTCAGTGGGTGTATATTTAAATACCATGAGTCACTATGGTATCAGGTTGGGTTATGTCCTCACCTTTGTAAGTTTTGGTAGCATCTTCTTTCTGGTGTTCAAACATCTTTTTCTCATATTCTTTCCTACCTTTTTTGTTGTACTAATTTTGAGATTAATCATCTCGCCCTCACAATAGCTCTTTGTTAAATACTTTGCTGTCTACAGCATTGGGCTTCACACATATAGGACTGTAACTATTTCGGGGCTAAAAAAGGCAGTGGTTCGTGGGGGTTAGTGGTCAGTGAAAGGAAACATGAATACTTGTTAAGGGTAGGAATGTTTTCCAAAATCATCTAGTGTTTAATGAGAAGGGAAAATGTCTTCCTACATTTCCATTTTCAATGTTAGATGACTCTGTGCAGGGTACGCCTCTGTGTGTGCACATGTTTGTGCACATGTGTATGTAACTGAGTACATGTGTGCCCGAGTGTGAGTATGTGCATGTATGTGCGTGTTAACCTGTGTTGGACTCCTTCTGATGTCTCTTGAAATCTCTACATCTATGTTAAATTCTGCCTGTTTTTCTTTCAATATCTTTTTTTAAAGTTTATTTAGTTATTTTGAGAGAGAGAGAGAGAGAGAGAGAGAAAGGGACAGAAAGAGAGGGAGAGAGAATCCCCAGCCAGTTCCACACTATCAGCATACAACTTGAAGTCATAAACCAGAAGATCAGGACCAGAGTTGAAATCAAGAGTTGGACCCTTAACTGACTGAGCCACCCAGGGCCCCATTTTGTTCTTTCAATATCTTAATTACTCATGAGATGAAGCAAAATAGCAAATATTTTAACAGCCTTACCAACATCACTGTTTAGTGTAATGAATGAATGAATGGATGACAATAACCACTTATATTTTGGAATATGTGAGAGTGTATGGAAATAAATGCTTATTTGGCAGCAAAGTAAAAGCATTGCAAATCTTTCCCTGTTTCACATGCATAATTACTGGTTTCTTTTAATAAACTAGTGATCATATCATATTCTACAGCCAAATGGGGACTTCTAAAAGATTTTCGCACTCATTGGTTATTAAAGTTTCCAAAGAACTAAATACTCATAACATCCTGAGCCTGTGATTTTCAACAACAAGGCTTTAAATTCTTCTGACATTTAACGGAATTTTCAGTGGTGGTAGAACAGTGTTCTACACAAAATGCATTATAGAACATTTGATTTTTCTCAGGGGAAAAAAAAGGTAGCAATAATGAACTCTTGAGGAAGAAAACCCAGTTCAATTGGATTTTAAATATGCGTGTTAAAAATAGATTGTGTATACATGTGATGCTGGATGGTCCTTAATCAACAGTAATTGTATTTCAAGCCAAACATACCCTTCCTGTAGTGGGCTCAGCACTCCCTGCCCCGGCCAGGGCATGTCCCGCTCAGGGACTATGGCAGCTTCTGAGCTGCTGTACTTGAACCTCTTTTATGCTGTTTGGATTTAGGGTCATGCCAAATGTCATTGGAAAGATAATGTCCTACAGATTGTCAATAAAATCTGTGATATGATTTATTATTTGGAGTCAAGGGTTAATTGGATGGAAGTTGCCTTTGAATGGATAATCTTACTCTTTTCATAATGCGGACAGATACAAATGGAGATATTGGTTGAAATAAAGGAGGTCTCTGGTGCTTACATGGAATTCTGAGGTTCACTAATTGTTTCACATTTAGCTATCTGTCTATCTCTCTATTACCTATTTATCTATTTATTATCTATCTATCTATCATCTACTATCTATCTATCACCTTCTATCTATCTATTTATCTATCTATCTATCTATCTATCTATCTATCTATCATCTATCTATCTATCCATCCATCCATCTATCTTCATTTTCCTTGTTTACTCAGAATTTGGTTATCTAGCTATCAAAAATGGAAAAACAAGAAGATTTTATTCAGAATGGGAACCAGTCTTCTATCAACCAGGCTCATTTCTGAAGCCTTAGGGGAGTCTGATCCAGGCTTTCCCATTTGTGGAACTGACCTGAGAAGATCATTAGCTTATTCATCTATGTGATGGGGAAAAATATATTCTCACTGGGGTGTCTTAGGAGATTAAGTGAGGTTACATGTATTTGAAAGTTTGTAAATCACCAAATGCTAATTAAAATAGAGATAATGCTTACTAATGCCAGCTAACCTTACTGTCCAAATTCAGAAGAGTGGGTGTAGTACTCCACTAAGCAGTGAAGAATTCTTGGTGATTCCCAAATAGTACCTCCTAGAAGTTCACCACTACAGTTTTTGCTTTGTGTGAAGAACAGTAGATTGTTTTTACTATAGGTTTTTAAATACTTCATTTTGGAGAAGACTCACCTCACTTTGGGTGTTTATGGGTACATTTAGCTTCATCTAATATTCAAACTAAACGATTCCTGGAATCCGTCTCACCTACTGTGAGATTGACTTTCTTCCCTTTGGCCTACTCCTACTCACTTCCCTCCCTCCCTTTCTTCCCTCCCTCCCTCCTTCTCTCTTTCTCTCTCCAGGCATTCAGTTAACACCACGTCAGAACATAGTGGCTAATGGCCAGAGAAGAGAAAAGCAGAAGGCTTGCTCAGTCTTCTTCACATGAAATGTCTGCCACTGTTGAGGTAGAAATGAGCTGGTCATTCTGGTGGTTGCACACTCACTGTGGGGAGACTGAGCATGCTATCATCTAGGTTAAGCGGTCACTTCTCTGTGTGCAAGTTTGACAAAGAGGCAGTGGAGTGGACAGGGTTCTGTGACCCATCCTGCATCTCAGTTGGCCTAAGCGTCCAATATGGCAGACCTTCATTGTACTTATAATGATGTCCTCAAGGCATACCCTGTATTTCAGGGTGTTTGTCTGAAGGGCTTTCAGTCTCAGCCACATGATGAGGAAGTGACTATATCCCACCTACAGGGTGAGCCTTTCTCCTGAGCCCAGACCTTCTCAAGAGCCCACTGTTTCCCAGTCTACTTCCATGGCTACTTTTTCCTTGCAAGTGTTTGGTGTTACATCAGCCGAGATGTTCTGACAAGTTCAACCTCAAAAGAGGAGTCAGCATCTCCTAGTAAGTTGATTCATCATCTCATTGTTCCCTTATGCACAAAGACCTACATCATTCCAGCAATCCTGGAAATTATGGGTGCATCAGTCAGGATTCTCCAGAGAAGAGGAACTAATAGGATGTATGTATGTATGTATCTATCTATCTATCTAGAACCAGATTTATAATGGAGACTCAGAAGTCCCATGACATGCCATCTGTAGGCTAGACACCCAGGAAGGCTGGTGCTCAATCTGATGACACAGATTCCAGGTTGAGTCTGAAGACCTAAGAACCAAGAATACTGAGGATGAGTGGTTCACATACCAGCCCAGTAGCAGGGCAGAGAGCTAATTCAGCCTTCCTTTGTCTTTCTGTCCTCTTGGGGGTCCACATCCTTCACATCTATATCAGGGGAGCTGTCTTAACTCAGGAGATCAGTTCAAATGTTAATTCCTTCCAGAAACATCCTCACACTTAGGAATCATATTCCTGGGCATCTCTTAGCTTGGTTAAGCTGACACACAAAATTAACTAGCATAATGGTGGAGGAAGACCTTTCCCTAGTCTCCAAATGCCTTCTTACATCCTTTTCCTAGAAAACAAAAACAAAAACAATTGACTGACCAAAAAGGCTTAGTTGTGTGTGTGTATGTGTGTGTGTGTGTTTTAAGGAATAAAGAATGTACAGTTGACCCTTGGACAGCACAGCTTTGAACTGCACAGATCCACTTAGATGTGTTTTTTTTTTTTTTTTTTACAGTACAATACTGTAAATGTATTTTCTCTTCCTTACAATTTTCTTGATAACAATTTCCTTTCTCCACCTTGGTTTATTATAAGAATGCCTATAATAGAGATAGCATACAAAATGTGTTAATCAACTGTTTATGTAATCGGTATGACTTCTCGTCAACACCAGGCTACTAGTAGTTGAGTTTATAGAGTTAGAAGTTACATGCAGATTTACAACTGCTTGGAAGGGTAGCACCCCTAACAGATGTGTCATTCAAGGTCATTTGTATTTCCATTTCCTTGCCAGCAGAACTAGAAGAGATAAGCAGATTTTCTTGCTAAATAATTTTAAAATTCTACTTTTCTGATCACTGGGATGTATATATTTTTATTAAAAATAAATCTATCTCCACAATGTTTCCTAATGTATAAACATTTTATATCAAGCCTTTGGCCAGTGTCTGAGAATCTGAATTAGTAGTATACCATATTTGGCTTTTGGCATTGTAAACAGCAAAATATTAAAAAGTAAAAGAAATCTTAGAAATCTAAGATCCAGAAAATGCAATCTTAATTGAAATAAAGTTAGCATGGTGTTAAGTAAAACACTATGAAAAGTGAGGAAGTTATATGATGAAATATGAGTTTGTCAACACATTTTTCATTTGTACTAATACTAGCTTTTATGAAGGATGATCGGCCTTAGATGCTAGTCAAGCATGGGTCATTATCATAGATAGTCGATTACAATTTGTAGAGAGAAACCTCACCATGACTTATGTTCTCACACTTATCATCTTTGCTGTTATTTGGGAAGAACACGAAGCCTGTTATAGTATCATGAGTGATTTTAAGGATACATCTTTCCTTGTTAAGTTGATAAGGAATATTCTAAGCCAGATAAAATGCATTAAATGACTAGGTTTAAAATCTCTAGTATTTCTGTAGATGAAATCGTGGATAAACTTTAGCAATGTGACAATTTTTACATTTTATATGTATGTCAATGTAAATATGATTTGATATTACTTATGTGAAATCAAGACATAATTAGATTATTTGCTCTGAATTTCACGTGGCTTCTCACATATTTTAAAAAGTGTATTATGTACTCACCATGTGTGTAACAGTACCGGGTGCTATAAAGATGATTGTGATGCATATCTAGGAACTTACAGTCTAGAAGGAGAGGAATGGATGCATGTGCAAATCAGTGTAACACAAAGACACTGGAGCCGGGCAGAAGGGAAGTTCAATGCCAACAGGAGATGAGGCAGAGCAAGAAGGTTGTCAGGAGGTGCTGATGTCTGATTTGGGCTAGGAAGGGTGGCTAGAATGGCACCAGGCAGACGGGGTGGAGGGCAGCGGGGTGCGTGAGACACCAAGAACTAAGCCTGCTGTTAGGCCAGTGAACATGTTAGACTTCACAGGTCTGTGGCTTTGCTGCAGTTATTCAGCCCAAGTGTTACAGTGCAGAAGTGACCGCAGGTAACATGGGATGAGTGGCTGTGGCTCTTCCAGTAACATTTAATTTACAATACTGAGATTTGGCGCATAGACCGTAGTTTGCTAAGCCTTATTCTTGTAAATTATGACCTGGCACAAATTTGAATCTCACAAGTAGCCTTCAGCGTTGGATGTTAGAAAAGAATTGGGTTTGGGATCATGCATTTGTGGATTTTAATTCCAGTTCCTATTCTGGTTACCACCTCAGAAGAGAATAAATACGATCATGTGTGCAAAGCACCTATCGCTTCGCAGACCTCCAGTTAATGTGACATTCTTTCCTTTTAGTCAGTGCCATAAGTTCGCTTCTTTAAAAACAACAAAAACAACAGACGGCAAGCTAGGATTTACTGCTTTTTGGGGGGAATATATAATAAGTTCTGTTTACAGAGTCAGTTTTCTGCCTTCATAGTCACGTCCAAGTACCTTTGCACTCATGTTAGTTTACAGATTTTATTTCTCTTGTGGTCCATTCGAAACACTTAATCCATCATGTTGGTTTTGTTCATTTTCTTAATAATGTTATCACTGTGGATAAAAAATAGCAGTGATAACAATAATAGCTACTATATAATATTTTTGCCAAGTGCTGTGTTAACTCAGCATTATTTTAATAACTACTCACAAACACTAACAATGTAAGCATTACTGTTTTCATTTAAAAGAGGGGGTTGGGACACCTGGGTGGCTTAGTTGATTTTGGTTCAGGTCATGATCCCAGGGTCATGGGATCAAGCCCCATGTTGGTTTCTGTGCTGAGCATGGAGCCTGCTTGGGATTTTCTCTCTGCTCTCTCTCCCTCTTCCCTGATTATATGTGTTCTCTCTCCTTCTCTCTTCCTCTCATTCTCTCTCTCTCCCTCTCCCAAATTAAAAATTTTTAAAGTATAGGGGCGCCTGGGTGGCTTAGTCGGTTAAACGTCCGACTTTCGCTTGGGTCATGATCTCGTGGTTGGTGGGTTCGAGCCCCGCGTCGGGCTCTGTGCTGACTGCCAGCTCAGAGCCTGGAGCCTGTTTCAGTCTGTGACTCCCTCTCTCTCTGACCCTCCCCTGCTCACACTGTCTCTCTCTCTCTCCTAGAAATAAATAAAAAATATTTAAAAAAAATTTTTTTAAGTATATATTTAAGAGATAAGGAAAATGAGGGTAAGGGGGCTTCTTTCCAAAGTTAGGCCCCTAGTAAGTTATAGAACTACTTTCAAACTCCTTTTTGCTGTAGTTCTTGAATTGTTCTCTGAATTCTTATCTCCTATGCACCCATAAAAATACTTCCAACTTCTGCTAAAATCTGTTCCTTTTTATGAAACCTTTCTGGAGTTCTCCAGTTCCCTTTGATCTGTCCCTTCTCTAACATCTTGGATCAGTTAGAATTATTGTTCTATGAGTCTTTGTTTGTTTTTGGCACGAAAGGAGAATGTTTGCTTCTTCAAGGTATATGACCAACTCGATCCTTCTTTTGTGCCTGCTTTTTATAGACCTTACTGGTCCTTACTCATTCAGCAAATATCTATTGGGCAGTTACTATGTGTTATATGATATAGAGTTTCTAAAATTCTATGAACCAGGAGGAACCAGGAGGGAAGAGCAGTTTCAGATGAGAGTGATGATAAGTTTCTTGGGCATCTGAAGAGGTATCAATTCAAGCTAAGAAAGGGTAAACCCAGTCTCTTAGAGGGAGGTGGGGAAAGTGAGGCTGGGCTGGGACAGACAAGCTATTTCCTTCAGAGATCCACTCTCATGGCTCCAAAGAGCCAACAAGAGTTGTCCTCAAAGGCCGGCCTTTCCAAGCTTCATGTGCATCTAGTTTTTTGAAGCAATAGATGCTTGCTTCTCATTGTCCACAGCAAACCAATGGCAAAAACAAGAAAGAACACTCACCATGGTGTGCAGCTGGGCTATGGCGACTTACTTCCGGTCACGAAAATTGTCAAAAGAGATTAAGTACAAGGCTGGGAGAACCGAGCTGGATTTCCAAAGCCACCACGGCCCGAGGGAAGGAATCTTCAGCCTTCCCCTGCTTGTGATGAGCGCTTTGTAATTATCCAAACTGTTTTGTGGGTAACACATGAGATGCAAGCCCTTTTCACATGATCAAAGGTGTCGCCATTTTTGACGTTTCCAGGTGTCCAAAAATATAGGATGGATTTGAAGCGATCTTTCTGCATAATGTAATCAGGGAGACGGAGGAGTGCCTTGCACCATTAGACAACATTCAAGGGTGGCTGAAGACAGTCAAGCTGTTTTACTGCACTTAACTGTTCAGACGTGGGAAAGCCTTGGGAAGCTGGGTATGGATTTAATGAGTCACAGATTTTATTACCTGTCCAACAGGTTTTTTAAATAGCACTTGCTTTTCCTTTCATGTCAAATGCAAAATGAAATGAGTGGTTGTGCAAATTGTTACTTGAAGAGAGGAAGAGAAGAATCATGATGTCGGCCTTTATGCCAGTCCAAAGAGATGTTGACAGCAAACATAGCCCCTTCTAGAAGTGGCTGGGGAGCCAGTAGATGAGATTTCAAGACAAACACCTCTCTGCGTAGGACAGAATTCAGATTCCAGGGAAATACTCCGTGGGCCAGGAAGTAACTGCCATTTGTCATCAGGCAGCTGAGCTCTGGACTTTAGCCGTGCCAGTCTTTTAATGGGTTCCCAGGGGCACATCTTCTTCATTGACCAAAAGCTAGAGGTAGCATGAATTCTCTGGAGGCCTTATTTAATCTCCTTGTATGATGCAGAGTAATCCATAGGCATTGCCAGGGAAACTAAGATATTCACAAGTTTCTATCAGACAGCTGCATTTCAGAGAGAACTAATTGGCATTTCTGAATAATGTTGGGGAGGAGAACAATCACTAGGAATGCGGTGAATTTGTCAAAGACTCCCAAAATATCAAGGCTTGCAGAAAGCTGAGATTTCATTTTTGGTATTGATTAAAAACTCTACCCAAGGCTTTATAAAAAGGACAGGAAGTTCTGGGGGAAAAGTTCCAGTTTCCACCGAGAAGTGCTTTAGAATATATTATTAACATGAGCATGATGATGATACTGGTCATGACAGTTGTACTAATAAGAGCTAGCAAATTTGTGTATATTCCTGCTTTTCTCAAAATTGGGGTACTGAAACCACAAGACAGGAAGCTGAGTTTGTCCCTGGTAGGAATATATCAAACAGATATGTCAAATAGAGTTGATGCAAATTATAAGAAAAAGGAAAGGAAATGCACATTATCTAAGCACTTACTGTGTACTAGGCCCCAGACAAAGGCTTTCCTTGTGTGACTATGTATGATCTATTTATTGATTTTAATAAAGGTATCATCAGAGATCCACTTTTTAGTTACAATGGACTTTCAAATTTAAATGTGCTTTTTACCTATGTGGCTATGAGTGAGGCAGTTGAATCCAATACATTGTTCTTCTGGGAACTAGGTCAGACTTGGCCGGGGTCCCTCACCTGAATGATGGGAGACCACACAGCCTTCTGGTATACCTCCCTTGAGGCCACTGTACACAGGAAGGACACTGACTAAGCAGGAAGCAAACTACTGGTGTTATGGTTCAGAAATGATCACACCCTGAAGATGAATTGCCTTTTGATGGGTGTTAGTAGCTTTTGCTCAGAAAGAAAAGCCAAGGGGTGTTCCTAAAGCAGAAAGAGATAGAACTATTTTTCAGAAATCCACTTTTGGCAAATTATCTTCTTGATTAGCAAGTGATCTTGACATCTTTCATATCATTTTTATACAATCTCTCCTTATGGATAAAGCTGTTGGAGGAATTTAAGATGAAAATCAGGTGAAATCCTGAGCTGAATTTAGTGATGACAATCCGAAGACTCTGCAATCCTTGGATAACAAGGAAATAATAGGAAAATGGAGGGTATAAAGGACTCCAAGGGGTTTATCTTTTGTGTCCTGGAAAAGATTGTGATCCTTTTAAAGATGTGGGAGTCAGATCTCACAGCGGGGCTCATGGGATGACACAGGGCTGAGCGTGAGCCCCTCAGAGGTGAGAGGATCAGCCTGCCCCCTCCTGTCAACATGTGTCCAGGCTCACTTCGCTCTGCAGAGAAAAACCTGTTTTGTTAATGAAACAAATTACATTTTTTCCCCCTCAGAAGTACCGAGCTCTGAGCTATGGTCTTGTGGAGTCTGGGTGGAGTCAGAGGGGTGACCGAGGTCTCAGCCTTCTTGCTGCCACCACGTGCCCAGACTGGCTTCAGTGCTGCCATCCTTGGGGGCTCTGGTGAGGCAAGGGAGGCTTTATCAGGGGGCTGTGGGTCTAAGAAGGGTGCAGGGAGTGGACCTAAGCCTGAGACAAGGCCTTCCTACTTCACATTGAGGAGAATGTGGGGAAAACCCAGGAAGGGTGGCCTGGAGGGATATGCTTGCGCCCATGTGTGGGCAGAGATCCCCGAAGTAGTGAAAGAGTCTACAGAAACACTGCCTGGGCCGGGCTGTTCCTCCAGAATGAATGGTTGAGATTCCAGGACATGGCTACAATGGCCCTAGTAAGCTGGTAATTTCCTAGCTTGCCAGAACAGGTCCCGCTTTGAGGTGTTGTTGGTGTCCTGTATGGGAACAGCTCGTCCTTTTTACCACTTAATGTAAAGTTTACTCCTCATTTGAGGATAGTGTTTGGTTGGCCCTATTGTCTATCACCACTCTCTCAGTGCTGGTCTGCCAGATGTCAAGATGGCATCCACTCCCTCTGCCTGGCCCCATGACTGCAAGATGTTACTTGTATTCCAGTACTTCAAGGGTTAGCTGGTAAACACCAGCCCCAGGGGCTTAGAGTAGGGAGCATGGAGCAGCTACTGCTCTTTCATTTTATTAGGAGAGAGCAATGTGCTCATCAAAGTGGAGCTATCTCAACAGGATGGTTTTCCTTTCTCTTCCTTTTTGGGAAAGAGCTGGGTCTACTTGCTTCATGACAAGCAAGGAATTAGAGCTAGAGTTTGGCAATGGGCATGGAATGGCATGGACTCCAGAGTAGGAAGATGAATCATGGCTGAGGCTCAGATGTCTCTGGAGACCTTTCCAGCTATGGACTTGAGGTCCCCCTCAGAACTACATAACCAGACCCAACTTATTAGCTTCTTTTTAGCTGAATGTAGTCACAGATGTCTTTCCTGGCTGCCCATCCCACCTCTGAGGTGTCAGGGAGTGTTCCAGAAAGCACACACTTAAGGCTAATCCTGGGCACTTATAAAGCTACAGAGTCCTGGTCTCATCCCAGACTCACTAGTCAGAGTTTCTGGGTTTGGGGCTCTGGAATCTGAGTTTACAAGAAGAACCAACAATGATGAAGAACCAACAATGAAGTCTTTAGAAAGCTGGTTCTTTACAGGTCTTGCTTTACCAGAGGGGGAGGGCAGAAGGTGGTTGCATTTCCAGACATACTTTATCGGCCCTTATGCACCCACATGTCTGGTCAGATGCAAACTTCCCCTTCATCCTGTCTCATTGGTCCATTTCGTACCCTCAGTTCCCTTCACGTCAGCCCCCTTGACCAGGGCGTGGGGACTTTGTCCCACTCTTGCTCCCCTCCTCTTGGCATCCTGGGCCTTATTTCCTACATCTCTTTGTTAATAAGGTCCCAGTAATAAGTTGACTAATCACCCAGAATCTCAATGCTAATAGCTCTTCAACTATGAGGACCACCTGCTATCAGGGACCTCTGGTATTTCTTTCCTGTCAATGAGTTGTGGTGATAACAGCTACTCAAAGCAAGATTGAATTCCATACTTTCCATTAGAGAAATGGTTTTCAAACTTGACTGTGCATTTGAAGCGTCTTGGGAGCTTTTAAATATTCTCAGAACTGGAATACTGCCTTCGTGGGGCTTATGTTCTAGGTGGGGAGACAGAGAGTAAACTATCAAAAAATAATTTAGGATCATCTCAGGCAGTGGTAAGTTGTAGGAAGAAATGAAAAGACAGTTTGGGAGGTACAGAACTAGTGCGAGGTGTTCAGAAAATGCCTCCCTGAGGACGTGATGTTGAGCAGAGGCTCCCACGAAGTGAAGGCACGAGTTAGGCAAGGATGTGAGAGAGGAGCCTTCCAAAGAGTGAACAGTAAGGGTACATGTCCTCGAAAAGAGACAGTTGGCATGTTCCCTAAACATGACAAATGGAACTCAGTGGGTCAGGAGAAAGGAGGAGAAAGTTATGTCCAAGTGGGTGCAATTCATGGTCATGGGAAGGATGTGGATCAGACTATTCTGATGGTGCTAGGAAACCATTGGAAGATTTACAGCATGGAAGAAATATGGTTCAATTTATTTTAAAGAGTATTATGGTCACCAGGTGAGGAAAAGTCTACATGAAGCAGGAGTAAATGTGACCCACCGAAAGGCTATGTCATACGACTGTCAGAAATGGAACAAATTTAATGCTGGAAAAGTATATGTTAGGGCTGACAGTGGCTGGAACTACATGATGTAAAATTCTGGAGCAAACAAAGAAGTTCCTTCCCTAACTAAATTCTGGTTTCCATGCCACTCTGGGCACCATTTTTCTTCCTAGCCCAATTACATAAGTTAGCAAGTGAGCATGGAGAGAATCTGATGAGGCAGCAGAAGACCAGCAATGGAGATGCACCTCTTTTGGGGTGTCAGAGAAAGTTATCGCTGTGTGCTGTCAAGAGGGAGACACCCCAGTGGCACCTGGGTGGCTCATTTGGGTAAGCCTCTGACTTCAGCTCAGGTCGTAATCACATGGTTTGTGGGTTTGAGCCCCACATTGGGCTCTGTGCTGACAGCTAACTCAGAGCTTGGAGCCTGTTTCAGATTCTGTATCTCCTTCTCTCTCTGACCCTCCCATGTTCATGCTGTGTCTCTCTCTCTCTCTCTCTCTCTCTCTCAGAAATAAATAAAACAAAAAAAAATTGTGGGGATTGCTTGTGACTTTTATAGTATCTGTGAAACTTGATTCCAATCTTGGGTGGTTTACTTAACCTCCCCGCACTTCATTTTTTTCAGGCAGAAATTAAGAATACTAATAGTTCCGAACCTAATGGGTGACTGAGAAGATTCAATAAGAGAATGTACTTCAAATGCTCAGACTAGCCTGCCACCTAATAGCAGTCGGTAAATGACACTTCTGCGCTTGGTAAAAGACAAACAACAGATATAATTGGGCTTGTTTTCTCCTGTCTAAGAGTAGGAAGGAGTTTTAATAGGTAGAAATTCCTCAAGGTAAATCATCTGACGTCTCTGATATTAGTTGTACGAGGATTATCCCACTCGGGTTATGAACAGAAACTCAGAACCTTAAAAACAGGCCTATTTGTTATTCATAGCTTGTATGTGATTCAAAAGAAGATGGCAATAACGCCATTTTTATTGCTTGTGGCCTACCATGGGGATTTGAGATGAGGCTTCTGTGTGGGCCTCTGAGAACTGGGAGCTCCTTTGCTGCTGTAAGTCTGGTTCTACTCCATCTTCCTAACTGAATTTCCAGCTTGGTATTTCTCAAAGCATGTTCTGTGGACCACCCCTACTAGACTTCCAGGGCTTTTAAAAGATGCTCACATACTTCAGGAGTGAAAGTTGAAAACGTGAACTATTGAAAAGCTTCCTAAATAACACTAAAATTGGAGAAACCCTCGAAATTTCAACACCATTGTTCCCTTCAAAAATCGTATGTGTTTTGCAATTCCTTTTATGTTCTCATGTCAAATATTTCACATTCTTTCATTTCTAGAAAATATCACATAGAATATAAAAGCCCTGAAGAAGGGCTTACAACCTGTACCCCCACTGCTGCTTCTTAATTAACCCCCTTACATCATATATATATAAGAGCTTCTATTTATATTAATCTATTATCATTTCCCATATGAGGATGAGTTGCCTCTGTTAATCACACTATATTATTATGTAATATGCTGGCTTTTTAAGTTTTTTATTTTGAGAGAGAGAGGGCAGCCATTAGTGAGGGAAGGGCAGAGAGAGAGAGAGAGAGAGAGAGAGGGAGAATCCCAAGCAGATCCTGCACTCAGTGCAGAGCCTGATACAGGGCTCAGTCTCACCACTGTGAAATCGTAAACTGAGCCACTATCAAGAGTCAGATGCTTAACCAACTGAGACAGCCAGGTGCCCCTATAATATGTTTATTATTATCCAGACGAGACAGTATAGATGTGGGATGTAGGGACACACAGGTATTTCAAATTCTGACTCTCCTGTTTACTCTGTGATTTGAAGCAAATTATATAGTTTTCTCCTTGCCTGGATTTGCTCACCTCAAAAGGGAGCTAAAAGCACTCATTTGATATTATAATCTTAAATTACTATATGGCAGTAAATATTACATTTTCTTTTTTCCTGTTAAGACCCTCAAACTGCTTCTACAGAAGAACTCCTTTTACTTGTATCATTCACAAAAATGTGTCCTAACACGGCTGAGATGGGGAGAAAGAAGTTGCCTGAGGGCTAGGATATTGGACTTTGTTTCCAAAAATGCTTTAAGATATAAACTCACAAAGCACAAGAATTCAGAGAATGGATTTTTTGCATTCAAACATGGCATTAAGATTCAGAGTCACAGGGAATGGGATTCTCTTTTTAATACCCAGCACATGGTACACAGTCACTAATAAACTCTAAAACAATATTTAATGACCAAATATGAGTAAAATAGGAAATTTGGAAGTTGGGTGGAATGTGAGGAGTGAAAAAACTCTACAGCAGACCTGATGAGAATAGACGCCCGCTAAACATGGGACTTGAAGACTTCGTCTGGTAGCGGTTACACTTTAAGTCTCAGAATGAGTTTGTTGGTCAAAACCTCTCCACAGACTTTTGCAAAAGTTTCTTTTTTTTTCCTTGAAGAGCAAACTAGATCAAGAATGAAGTTGACCTGCTGTAGAAAAATGGTTTTGGCAGAAGTGAACAATCTGGAACTTTACCTCTTTATATGATGAGGCTGGAGATTTCGGCGAACACGAATGCATCAGAGAAGCAGCTGACTGTTCATCACGTGGGAACAGGGTCCCAACAGCCACCACTCCTGACACAGGGCCATCACTAAAAGTACAAGAAGCAGGTGCAGGCTGTCCTGAGCTGCGCAGGTGGGAGTCCCAGGTGGCCTGAGGCCAAGCTCTTGCTCCCTGCTGCCTGGGCCTTGGACTCCAAGTAAGGGACGCGCTGATTGTGTGTGTTTCCAGTTTTTCCATATGAAATTAGTTCTTCACCCTGGCAACAGTCCCTTTACATAGGCCCTGGGGAAACTCACAGATTTCAGTATTTTTAGATCTCTTACTGGATTAACATTTTTCTTTTTTTCTCAAACCAAACAATTAAGATGTAGACAAGAGGCTTACTACCTGGAAACATTCTTGTGGATTCAACAAGCACGTTGGCTAATTTTCTTTTTCCCATAGGAACCTGAGGAATTCTTTCAAGTCACAAACATTTTAAGATTTCTTCCCTAAGGTCCTTCTATCAGTTATACATAGCGTCTCTCCTCACGTGGTCCAGGGGTCATGTTCATGAAGTGCATGTAAAGGATGGTTGAAGACAGATAATTTCCAGAGAAAAGGTTCATGGACTTTAAGAAATGTGGTCAAAAGAGCTCCACTGGTATTAAGAAATTTACTAAATTTGCTAAAAAGCAGATATCTGTGGACATGTCCAAGTATATAAATTATGAAACCCAATGAAAAATGAGGATGTGAGTCCTTTGTTCAAAAAGCAAGAGGAATGCGCCATTAAAAAATAATAAAATATAAATTCTTCTCTTTAAAATATTTTATTACTCATAAATATAAGAAGGGTAAGTGATACATGAGTCACAGCATGAACTTACAAATTAAAAACAGAACAGTTTTGGTGTCATAATTTTACACAATATAGTAAATAATACTTTATTAATGTGACATTTTGATTGATCACATGATTTTTTAGCTCACTTTACTGGAAATTTATTTATTAGGTCATTGTCACTTCATTTTCAATTGATATAATCGAACGTGACTTCAGTTGCTCATGGCAAATGTCAGATCGCAAAGAATTTTTCATGCTTTTTAAATTGGAGAGGAACATTTCTGTGGTTTCAACTCTTCCTAAAACTTTGAAGAGGAGTTCATTAGCTGTGACAACACTGGAGAAAATTTCCAATAAATCATTTCGAAATATAAATTTCAGTATATGTAGAATTGATGATTCCCGTTGCACAATTTTTTAAAAAGAGATTTACCTCCAACACAAGTCGGTTTTGTGCAAATCTGAATTTAATTTTAAGGGTAAATTTATAAAATGTCATTTTAATAATTTCTCTGGCAGTTTCTGAAATTTGTGGGAGCTGTACAAGAAACTAAAAATGGCTTTATGATTTGTATACAATTCACAATGCTTATTTATGCATTTTGTTACTCTAGCTTAAGTTACAGGAGGGAAAAATCTGTCTTCCTTCTTAATAACTGGCTCATCTGAAGCTTCCTATGAAAATAATATTCTTTTCCATAGGATGTAATGCTCTTTATTTTAAATATCTATTTCTAAGCCTGTGAAGACTTTCTTTGTAATGTGGCACTAACTTTCAAAACCATTCATTCTTTTAAATTTTTAATTAATTGGTTTATTTTTTAGAGAGAGAGGAGAGAGAGAATGAAAACAGAGGAGAGGGGCAGAGGAAGAGTCAGAGAATCTGAAGCAGAATTCACGCTCAGCATGGAGACCGGTGCAGGGCTTGATCCCCTGACTCTGGGATCAGGACCCAAGCCAAAATCAAGAAACAGACACTCAAATGACTGAGCCACCCTAGGTCCCCTTGCCCCCACACCCAGCCCTTAGTAGATTCTAAAATTTTAAAGGAATTCTGTTAATTTCCTGATATGCGTTATGGTGAGATCCACATGTAGAGTTGTTTTGTAACAACTTACGATGAAGTTGGCTGCCCGGGTGCTGGGAGGGCCTGTCTGGGTTCTCGGGCCACGAAGCCAGTGGTTGGGCAGCTGCTGGAAACACCAACCCCTAACGGACAGAGACACCCAGCGTCCGTGCACTCTGGAACTTTCCCCCGGGCCGCACCCTCTTCTCTGTTTGGTTTTGCATAAACATCAATCAGAGCGTGTTGCTAACAATTTCTACTTCTAAGAGCCTCAAAGAGGAGTTAACAATTCAAGATGGTTTGTGACCTAATCTGGGGACAGAAGCCTTCAGGATTTTAACTTTTCTTCCCCTGATATTTCCTAGTTACCTTTCCTGTGCTTTGGGAACCATTATTTTTAACAGGTCAGCTGGGCAGGAGTTTCCAGATCATTCAGTTTAGTTCTCATAGAAATGTCTTTCTCTGTGCATTCATATATTATTAATTTTTGTAATGTTTATTCAAGTGATTGCAATTACATGTTCAACTAGTGTAATCAGGTTTGGGAGCAAACACAATGAACCCTTTGGAGTAAACAACTCAACTGGAGAGAAGATAATAGAGCCATGAGCATTTGCATACACCACAGACATGAGTCAGATGTCTTCCGGAGGAAATTGAGAGGTTTCTGGGGAGTTGGTTAAATACATGATGTGGGAGATATATATATATATTTATCTCCAAATGTGTTTTTATAAAGGCGTATCCCCAATAACATGCAGATAATTATTTTTATTTTACTTAAAAGATGAAACTAGCCTGACTAAGGGCTCCTTACGATCTCACTTTCTGAGATACGGATAGACATCCTTTCCTCCTCTGTTGGGCCCCAGAGTTATTTCGCTCTGTGTTGTCAGGCCCAGCTTACCGCATGTTTACTGAAGCCATCCGGATACATCAGATAGTTGAGTCCAAGTTCATCACGCTCACCCCTCCATACACAGAGCCACCTTGCAAGCTCTCACCTGGAAACCAAAAGCCCAGGTACCAAATTGACCCAACCACACCATGTGGCCCAGACACCTCCCCAAACGATGACCTAACTGATCACAGCCCTCCCAGACTCTGTTTCCAATAATCAGGGCTCCAAATAGCATACACATCAGTGCATTGCAGCTTTTTATTTTAAGTATTTATTTATTTATTTTTGAGAGAGAGAGAGTTGGGGGAAGGGTCAGAGAGACAGAGAGACAGAGAACCCCAAGCAACGTCCATGCTGTCAGCGCAGAGCCCAATACGGGGCTCAAACTCACAAACCTTGAGATCATGACCTGAGCCAAAATCAAGAGCGGGATGCTTAACCGGCTGAGCCACCCAGTGTGCCCCTTCTTTATTTTTTAAATGTTTATTTATTTTTGAGAGAGAAGGAGAGATAGAGAGTGCAATTTTGAATAAATAGGGTCAGGGAGGCTTTATTTCTGCTTCAGTGTTCATTTCATACATGGTCTTCAAGCCAGTGGCCTCCTCAAGAAGGCCGGCATCGCAGCCTTGTGATCTGATGGCGGCATCTTCCTTTGAGCTCATGTGTCTTCCTTGTTTTTATGACAATGGCCTCCTTGCTGCCTTTAACGCCGTCATTGAGGTGACTGTCAGTGAATGGACTCTGGCAAATATAAACAGAGCCTATTTCTCCACTTCATTCAGGGTTTTCTGTATGAGTTGAGTTAGGATAGCATCCCGCAGAAATATCTAATCTGGGTGTTTACTTTATCAACAGTTTTAACTCCTACCCGTCATACTCTCATTCCCACTGGCCAGAACTTCTGCTCTCTTGGGAATGTGCCTGGTACCTTCCATTGATTTCTCCTTCTTCTGGAGGAAGACTCCCCTCTTTCAAATGTCAGGTCCCATCTGCCGCTGTTGGCCACCTTTATGATTTTACAACTGTCAGGAAATGGAGCGGAAAAGCCAGGCGAGCTATGTTGAAATGGAAAACCCTTGGGCTCTGGCTTCAGCTGGGCTTGCAATAGCTGATGATCCAAAAAAGTTCCCTTTGAAAAATATTAACCAAAGTTTGCTGCTGGCACTTTGAATGATCGCATGCGATACTGTGAGGACGCCACAGATGGGAAACATGAACCCTTGAACTCCATCAAGGATGTGGCTGGAGAGTGTGGTACCCAATCTTGGCTCAAGGCCTGGATCCCTGTCACAGTAACACTGTGAGCAAATGAACTAGAATAGGAGATTTTGTCAGACACACTTAATTTCCCCCAGGATGGCGGATGGTTCTGAGTGGCACCAGGCCAGATTCCTGGAGCCCTCAGAGACGGGTAGACCAAGCGACACTTGATGACACCAATACTTTGGGCCCTGTGGATTGAAACTGTGACTCTCAATAAATTTTCCTTGCCTCTCTCTCAGCTGCTTGGGAAGAGTGTCTGAAAGGCCGTGTTTTTAGATGTGTACCATCTGGATGTAAGAAACTGCATTGCCAACATCAAGGAAACATGGCCCTCTCCTTAGGAATGCCTGATAAGAATAACTAAGCCCATGAAGGCAGGAATGAGAAGACAAAGGATTTATGAGTTCTCAATAGGATACAGGCTTATTTTAATCCCAGGTTATTACAAAAATGGTTTGAAGTGATTCACGTTATTACATAAATCTTTGCACGGTTTTAAAAATAAACATAGATTAGGACAAAGGGAAAACATGAGTAGGGAAAAAAGCTAAACCAATGAATGCATGTATTAAGTTCCTTTGCAGTAATTAGTAGAGGGTAGAAGATTTGACAAGTGTCCTGGCATATAAGAAACTAAGAAACAGCTGCTTGAAATAGACACAGCTCTTTTTCTGATACTAGCCTGGTAAAGAAATGTATTTATTTCATCTTTATTTTTATTTTTATTCTTTTTTAATTTTTAAATGTTTTATTTATTTCTGAGAGAGAGAGACAGCGTGAACAGGGGAGAGTCAGAGAGAGCAGGAGACACAGAATCTGAAACAGGCTCCAGGCTCTTAGCTGGCTGTCGGCACAGAGCCTGATGCGGGGCTCGAACCCACAAACCATGAGATCATGACCTGAGCTGAAGTCAGACGTTCAACTGACTGAGCCACCCAGGTGCCTCTATTTCATTTTTAAATGTCTCTTTATTTTGAGAAGAGTGAGAGAGAGAGTGGGAAAGGAGCAGAGAGGGAAGGAAAGAGAGAGTCTCAAGCAGGCTCCACATTGTCAGCACAGAGTCTGATGCGAGTTTGAACCACAAACAGTGAGATCATGACCTGAGCTGAAATCAAGAGTCGGACTTAACCAACTGAGCCACCCAGGGTCCCTTAGGATGGTGAAGATATTAAATTGTTGACCTTCTTCAAGAAGCGTTTTGGGATTTATTGAACCCCATTCTTAGAAAACATCTGCATAACAAATGCAAAAATATCGTTCCAGTATTTCTTTTAAGACTCACTAATTCATGCTGATGGTATGACACCAAAACACCATTTGATAAAAACAAGTCAACGATGAGCTAACACAATACAGTTGAGATACTGATAGGTTCATTTGATCTAACAACTCACGCTCTTGGGGTTTGGACTTCACTCCTCTTCCCTTGTCTGTGGCTTGGACTTAGTGACTTATCTCCAAAGACCAGAGAATGCAAAGGGAAGACAGTGACTGTAAAGTGGAGAACCTGTCAGAGGCCACCTTAGCCAAGTGACGAAGGTCCGTCTACTTAACAGGGCAAAGTTGCATTGCTGTCATTTGCTCCCGACATTGTGATGTTGCAGTGAGATGAACATTTCATCTGATAGTGCTTGACTGAAAGACTTGGCTCAGAAATACCCGTGTCGGGCTCTGTGTTGACTGCCAGCTCAGAGTCTGGAGACTGTTTCAGTCTGTGACCCCCTCTCTCTCTCTGACCCTCCCCTGCTCACGCTGTCTCTCTCTCTCCTAGAAATAAATAAAACATTAAAAAAAAAAAAAGAAATAAGGGTAAAGCTAGATCATGTAGGGTCTTTGAGACCACAGTACTGATTCCAAGTTTTATTCGAAAATCGACAGAAGGGCATTCAGGTTAAACCAAATTGTGAGTTTTGCAGAAGCACAAGAGGCAGAGAGGGAGGTAAGCGAGCAAGGTGCTCTGAGGCACAAGAGCTATGAGCAGGATGGTGCTGGGGAAGAACAAGGTAGGCTCCCCACATGACTGGAGGACCTCCCGCAGCCACAGACACCATCCAGGACGTCCGTCATGCCTCAGCCTTGTAACCACAGATGATAGGAAATATGTTCTGATCAGCATCTACACTGAAGTAAAAAATGATCCAAGTATATTTTCAAAATTATTATTTTTTAAATGCTGATTACATATCAAAGGAGGCAAGAGTATTCTGTGGGCAAGTTTTTCTCATTACTATAATATCCATGACCTCCTAAGTAAGCAATGCTAATACAGAAAGTCATTTTCTCAGTACACACTCAGTAATGAAGTGACTTCTAGATGGGATTGCCTTGTTGATTTATTACTGCCACTAGGTGATGGGAAGACTTCCCCTGGAAGGCTCTTACCATTTATCAAGTTTTGTTGCCCTAAGGAAGGGTAATTACTTTTCCAGGGTTGATGTGATGTGTGAACCAATACAAGCACTGGGGATATGAACAATGACCAATCTTTTGCTCACACAAAATTAAACTGTAACACACTTGCTGTACGTAGAGCAGTCATTTCAGAGTTTCAAGGGAGAGTTCTGGAAATATCTTAATCTCCAAATTCCCAGATATAACGTGAGATCTACATCTGTCCTTGCATGCATGTGACAGCCAGGAGTGCGGGGAACTCCTTCGTCAAAGGATAGGTAGGCTTTTGCAATCCAAATAAAATCATCCTGCAAAAATTATAAATCAGTGCATTGCATTACTTTCAAAGTGACTCATGAATAACCCTTTAGGTACAGATTTATCTTTAAAATTTGTGAGGTGGTGTCAAGACTACAAAACTGCTTTTCAAGGGGTGCCTGGGTGGCTCAGTCGGTTAAGGGGCCGACTTCAGCTCAGGTCATGATTTCACAGTTCGTGAGCTCAAGCCCTACTACAGGCTCTGTGCTGACAGCTCAGAGCCTGGAGACTGTTTCAGATTCTGTGTCTCCCTCTCTTTCTGCCCCTCCCTCATTCATGCTCTGTCTCTCTCTCTCTCAGAAATAAATAAACGTTAAAAAAAAAAACCCTGCTTTTCTAATCGTAAGCTTTTTATATCATTCTGTGCCAGTGAGGCCTGGGGATATTTAGCCTAAAAAATGGAGGATGATGAGGGCGTAAGGCATCTGATTTGAAAGAGTTGAATATCATCATGTGGAAGATGAGACAGATTTATTCTATAATACCTCAGAGGGTAAAATAAAGAACAGTAGATAGTAATAACAAGAAAGAAAATTTAGATTTATCATAGGAAGTCAATCCTTCACAGTAGTAGTTGTCCAATAATGGAATGGCTTTGTTTTCTGCTTGTTTGCATAACAATAAGTTTCTGATGACTGAAATCACATGCTGAGATATGGCGGTGGCTGTTGGAGGGAAGCTAGAGGCAAGTCCTGCAAGAGATGATTCTTATGCGGTGATTCCTGTGGGAGCCCATTCCTGCAAGAGGTGCACTTTGGACAGGATTGCTGAGGGAAAGACTGAAGGCTTTAAACATTTATATTGTTTCAAATACCGCAAATTGTCTACTGTCCATCCTTATCCCATCTGCACAGAAGTCAGAAGTGATTAAGAATTGAGGTGGGGTGTAAGCAGGAGAGGCCAAGGTAAAAACAGTTCCTAGTTGGTCCCTGGGATCCCTCTGGCCTGTCTTGCCCCTTCTCTGTGAGAACTGCCCCATCTCTCTGTTTCTAACCCTCTGCCCCACCTTTTATCATAGTAAGTAGTTCAGGAATTGCTGTGTGACCTACACTGACCCTAATCAACAGCTTCCCTGAGATGCTCCTAGTAGAATTTGAACAGGAAACCCCCTTTCCTACCTGTTTCCAGAGTTACTAGAGGCCATGCATCTTTCTCTAAAGTGACTGTCCTGCTGGAAGAACACCCCAGTACATTCCCCATACTACCAAAGAGAAGTGTTTCTAAAACCCAACTGGAGTCAGTTTGAAGGGGGAAGATGAAGAGTATCTATCAAGAGGATAATGATGTGTCCCACGGAAGCATTACATGGGCCACAGGGCAGTTCTGGGTCCAGTTCCTTGTAATCTGAGAGTAAAGACTTAGTGGTTATTATATCTCAGCATATCTCATTCTTTCCTCTATGTGCAGATCGGCTCAATCATCTTTGAATCAAGTATATTTATTGAGGCCCTATTAGGTGCCAGGAACAATGACTGGTAGGAACTCACACACAGGAAAGCCACACACGAGCCTCTGCTATTAATTAACTTGTGGCTAGAGACAAAGGATGTCACATTAGGAAGCAATCAAAAGCATTAAAGTGCACATCCAGGTAGGCACCACACACCATGAGAGGGCACAAGAGGAACTGAACTCTGCCCTGGAGACCAGGGATTATGAATTGTTGTCGTATAATTGGAGATGCCTTGTATTCACATGTGTTTCTTCAAGACGTGATTCAAATTAGTCCTGAAGGCTCAAGAAGAGCTGGCAAGGTAAAGGGGGGTGGGGGGGAGTGCTCCACTAGCTTAGAGTTAACATGACCAAAGAATGTTTAGGAGGCTTCAAAGTCTTCTCGTGCCCTTGATTTTGTCTCCCCTGTGGTTTGGGGGCTTCCTTAAGAACCCATCCTTAGCTAGCTATGTGCAGCCATCTCAGCTATAATCTGCTGTGACTGTGCTGGAGCCCTGCTTTGCAGGGGTGAGGTGAGGTGAGTGGAAGTGTTCTAAGATCTTACAACCAAATTTAAGTCCTGTAAGTCTGTGCCTAGGTTGTGACCTTCACAAGCGTCTCTTCACTTTACTTTCCCCCTTGGGTGGTACAGGAAGACTAAAAGGGGCTAGAATTGGGAAATGCCCATCCTCAGGGTTGGAGGAGGTGCCAGGAAAGACTTGAACGCTGGACAGTTGGTCTTTGTTGAGGACGATGCTCTAAGTGTCTGCACCAATGCTTGCATTTCCCATACCCCTCCCTGCTGGAGGGTACCTGCTTGATTCTCCACCTCAAGGACGTGGTACTCTTCCTGAAGATGAAGCCCATGAATGCACACCCTGCCCCCAAGAGCTCACTCTTTAGAGCTTCTTCTCACACGACTCCACGTTCAGCCTTCAAAAATTTATCAAAATTACTGTTTCAATGTTTCTACTAATTTATGACACAGTGGTTTCTGCTTCATATTAGATCTTGTCTGTAAATCTCTATACTTGTCGGTCTCTTCAGGGTTTGGGGTGGAAGACTGCCTTGTGAACTCACTTTTCTGATGTGTCCAAGAGAAGCCACTGATTTTACTTTGTTCAGCTGATGAGTTGCAGGCTCTTTACATGCAAGAGCTGAAACTTGAAGTACCATGATGGAATCAAACTAGTCATCCAAGCAGAAAAACAACAGTGACTCTTCAAACTCTTGGAAACTGAGGAAAGCATTTCTAAATTATTCATTGATCAAAGAAAAAATCTCAAAGGGAAAAGTACATTGATTTGAGAGGCACCTGCATGGCTCACTCAGTTGAACATCAGGCTCTTGACTTTGGCTCAGGTCATGATCTCATGGTTCATGAGTTCAAGCCCCACACCAGGCTCTGCGCTGACAATGTGGAGCCTGCTTGGGATTCTCTCTCTCTCCCTCCCTCTTTCTCTTTCTCTCCCCTGTTTGTGTGCTCTGCCTCTCTCTTCTCAAAATAAATAAATAAACTTAAAATATACATTGACCTGAATAAAACAAAATACAACATATAAAAATTTGTGAGGCATAGCCAGAGTAGTGCTGAGAAGAAAGTTCATGGCAATAAATGTTTACCTTAGAAGGAAAGGTAAAATCACAATTCAGAAGTCTATGATTCCACTCCAAGAACCTAAAACACAGAGAAAAATATAAACCCAATGCAATCAGAAGGAAAGAAATGTAATGGTGAGAGTGAAAACTCAATGAAAATGAAAACAGAAAATCAATGAAACAGAGAGCTATTCTTTGTAAATATCGATATAATTGACAAAGCTCTAGTAAGATGTACAAAGAAAAAAGAGAAGGCACAACTTACCTATATCAGAAAAAAAAAATACTGGATATCACTATCATCTCTGAAGATATCAAAAGGATAATATTGGAATGCAATGCTCTATATATGTGAGTTTGACAACTGTGGCCCTATAATTATTAAGAAAATTGAATTCATAATTGAAAAGCTCCCCAAAAAAGAGATTTGTACACTCAGCTGGAATCACTTGAGAATTCTGTCAAATGTTTGTCAAGGAATTAAAGAATTAGACACAATAGCTTCTAGAAAATTGAAGAAGAGAGAAAAGTTCTCTATTAATTTTATGAACTTACACTGTTACACCAATACCAAAAACAGATAATACCAGTTAAAAAAATAGAAACCACTGAGCAATAACCCACATAAATGTAGATGTAGACTTTCTTAACAAAATATTAGCAAGTACAGTTCAGGAATGTATAAGAAGAATTATATACCAAATGCAAGTGGGATTTACTCCAGGGATACAAGGCTGATTCAATATTTGAAAATCAGTCAATGTAAGCCACATTATTAGCAAGATAAAGAAGAAAAATGGTATGATTATATCAATTGATGTAAAAATAGCATTTGACAAAATTCAGCACTCATTCATGATAAAACAAACAAACAAACAAACACAAAAACCAAGCAGCTCATTGAAAACTACAAATAGAGGGAAATTTCCCATCTTGATTAAAAAAATGTACAAAATACCTACAGCTAACATTTTACTTAGTGATGAAAGAGTAAATATTTGCTCCTTAAGATCATGAAAAAAGGATACGGTTTCTCTTACCTAATACAGTATTAGAAGTTCTTGATAGTGAAATGATGCAAAAAGGAAATAAAAGACATAACAATTGGAAAGGAGGAGGTAAAACTGACATGATTTCCAGATGACATGTTGGTTCACATAGACAGATAATCCCAAAGAATCTATAAACAAACAAACAAACAAACAAACAAAAAACCAGGCCCCTCTTAGAACTAGTAAATGAATTCACCAATTTCATAGGATCCAAGGTAAATACACAAAAATCAACAGTATTTCTATGTATTAGCAAAGGAGATGTGAACACAAAAATTAAAAATACAATAACACTTGTATTCCCTCACAAATATGAAACAATTTGGTCTATGTCCGACAAGACACGTATGGCACTTGTATGCTAAAAGCTGCAAAACACTGATGAAAGAATTCAAAACTGTAAATAAATGAAGAAACAAATCATCTTTGTGGGTTACAGAGTCAATATAGTAAAAATGTAAATTCTCTGAACATTGATAAACAGGTTTCACAAATTCCTAACAGATTTTTGATAAGACATTTTTTAGGTATAGACAAGATCTTTTTAAGATTGTATGTGAAGTACATAGAACATGCTAAAACAATTTTTTAATTATATATATAGAGAGAGAGAGAGAGAAAGAGAGAGAGAGAGGGAGAGAGAGAGAAGAGGGAGAGAATCTTAAGCAGGCTCTGGAGCCCAAACAGGGCTTGATCCCACAACCCTGGGATCATGACCTGAGCTGAAGTCAAGAGTCAGATGTTCAACCTACTGAGCTACCAGGTGCCCCTAAGTTAAAACAGTTTTGGAAAAGAAGAATAAGGTGCTAAGAATCAGTCTACCTGATCTCAAGATTTATCTTATATCTACATTAATAAGATTGTGTGATCTTTGATGAAGGATAGACACATACTACAATGGAGCCAAAAAGAGAACCCAGAAACAGATCCACACAATATGTCCAACTTATTTTTTACAGAGGTACAGAAAACAACTCAATGGAGGAAGGATAACCTTTGCAATAAATGGTACTGGTGCAACTGGACTTCACTGGCAAAATAAAATAAATAAAAAGTCTTTTGACCTACAGTACCTCATGCCTTACACAAATATTAGCTCAGAATAGATATTGGACTTTGATATAAAATGGAAAACTACAAAGCAATTAGTAATAAACATAGAAAAAAACCTGGATGTAAAGCAAGGGAAAGTGTTTTAAGAGTTGACACAAGAAGCAAGATCCATAAAAGGAAAAATTGATAAACTGGACTCCATCAAATAAAGAACTTTTGGTCTTCAACAGATCCTGTTAAAAGGAAGACAAGAAACATTACAAATGGGAAGAAAAATTCGCAGACCAAGAACCCAATAAAGAACTAGTATGTAGAATACAGAAAGAACTCTTAAAACTCCACAGCAAAGCAAAGCAAACAAAACAATCCAATTAGAACATGTGAGAAAAACACAAGTAGACGTTTCACCAAAGAGGAAGTGTAGATGACAATTAAACATGTGTAAAGATGTTCAGCATCACTAGCCATTAAGGAAATCCAAAATGAGATCTCCACCATGACTATCAGATTGGCTAAAATAAAACATAGTGACGATACCCAATGTTTGCAAGAACCTGGAGAAATTGGCTTCACTCATGCATCCCTCGTGGGATTGTAGGTAAAAGGTCACAACCACTTTGGAAAAGAGTTTGGCAGTATCTTAAGCAAGTGAACATGTAAAAGTCGTATGACCCAGCGATTTTCCCAGAGAGATGAAGACATAGGTTTCATATAAACATGAAACCTGTTTATAAATCTCCCTCACAACTTTATTCATAACAGTCTCACATTGGAAACAACTGAGATGTTTTCCAATGGATAAATGTTTAAACAAACTTTGTTAGGTACAAAACATGGAGTACTATTCAGCAATAAAAAGGAATAGACTGGTAACACATGCATATTAATATACGGAAAGGTGTAGCAACTTTGATGAATTTCCAGAGAAGTATGTGGAATAAATTAAGCCATTCTCAAAAGGCTACATACTATAGGATCCCACTTAAGTAATACTCTTAAAACAATAAAATTGTAGACACAGAAGACATCTGTGGCTGCCAGGAGCTAAGGGCAGAGGAGAGAGGGAGGGAAATGGGTCGGTAGGAGGGATCTTTACGGTGATGGAAACGTTCTGTGTCTTGACTATACCAATGTCGCTGTCCAGAAGGTGCTGCCACTGGGGGAAGCCAGGTAAGGAGTACACAAGGGGGAGAACTGAAATCTGACTGCCCTTTTTCATGGCACAAATAGTTTCAGACTCGACTGGCTTACTGAAGGGCAACTCTACCCCTTACCCTGCCAAAAAAAAGTTCAACAATAACCTCCTAGCAAACTCTCTTCATTAGCTGATACCTCATTTTTTTAATGTTTTTTTTTTTCTTGAGAGAAGGGGGGAGGAGTGGGGGAGGTTGACACAGAATCCGAAACAGGCTCCAGGCTCCAAGCTGTCAACAGCGGGCTTGAACACACAAACCGTGAGATCGTGACCCAAGCTGAAGTGGGACATTTAACCGACTGAGCCACACAGGTGTCCTAGCTGATACCTCATTAAAAAAACTGTTTATTTATTTGTTTTGAGAGAGGAGGAGGAAGCAGGGCAGGGGCAGAGAGAGAGAGAGACAGAGACAGAGAAAACCCCAAGCAGGCTCCACACTGTCCGTGCAGAGCCCAGTGAGGGGCTCCAACTCAGGAAGTGAGATCACAACCAGAGGCAAAATCAAGAGTCTGCCGCTTAACCAACTGAGCCACCCGGGTGCCCCCTGATACCTCGATTTTCACAAGATTTCCATCTTAGATTTGGCCTTATGTTAATGTATAAGAATTCCTTTGAATTAATGGAAAATGTTGCCTCTGATATGACTTTTAAGGAGTTAACATCATTAACATATATATAACATACAAAGATATCATATAGACGAGTAATACACAGATGAACAGTGGTAAGTACTCACAGTATTGAATCACAAGGTTTCAGTTTCTATTCAAGGTGCTTCAAATACCTTTGAATCTTAGAACAATTTTACCAAACAGCTTACTGTTCCAGGCCTAATCAAAGTATTATGTGGAACAAAATAGAAATAGTCACTTCCTTTCTTGAAAATTTTGAAAATGTATAATTGCATAAAGGGAGGAAGGGGTGAGGGCTAGCGAGAACCAACCTTTGAAAACCTGGTGGCACCACTGCCTTAAACATTCTCTTTTGTAGTTTTTGCCTGAAGCCTTTAGGGTAAATATTCTTTTTCCCATGTAGCCCCAACCCACCCAACGACTGTAAACAGAAAGTAGAATTTACATTTCCTTTTTTTAGGTCCAGCCTACTAATGCATAAAATCCCTCTGGTTTTTTTTTCAGAGGCTAGCTTTTTTTTTTTTTTTTTTTTAAGTTTATTTGTTTTTTAGAGAGAGAGAGAGAAAGACAGAGAGTGAGCAGAGGAGGGGCAGAGAGAGAGGGAGACCGAATCCAAAGCAGGCTGTAGGTTCCGAGCTGTCAGTACAAAGCCCGACTCGGGGCCTGAACTCACAGAGTTCATGAAATCTCCAGCCCGTGAGATCATGACCAGAGCCAAATTTGGACGCTCGAACCACTGAGCCACCAGGCTCTACTTTGAGCAATTAGCTTTATAAGAACTCCACCAGAAAGTGCCCTTTCAGACATTCCAGAGATTTCCAGGAAAAGAGTCTTCTGTGTTTTTACTCAAGCCCCTCTTCCAGCCATCTTGTCTTGGTGTCAAGCTATCAACTTCGTTGCTCGTGTTGGCCACTTGGCTGGGTGGCCGTGGTGGTGGCTCCGGCTGGTGGACTTTGCTGACGCTTCCCAATGAGAGGTTTCAAGACCTCTCTGACCTGGACTCTGGCTGCTCCAGATTCTGGTCCCACTGGTATCGCTCTTACTGTCAATCTGTGAGAGGACAGAATTTGTCTTGCTGCCACTTCTCGGTTACGATGCCAAGAAAGTTGTTCCTGCACCCCCAGAACTAGTTCAGGCCACTCCTGCCTCAGGTCCTGACTCAACACTCCCACTAGCTTGTCTGTCTCCACGGCAGAACACCTCCTTCCTAGAGCACCTGCTCATTTCTCTCCCCAGCATGGGCCACGGGCCTGGCATCACAATATAATTTTAATGATCAGACAGCGTTGTGGTTGAGTGACGTTCACCCGTGGTCCCCTGAGATAATCTCGAAATCATCTACATTTAGTACATTCCAGAGATTTTCAGACAGGCTCTTTGGTCTGTGGCCACATGAACAACGCATTTTTCAGTTTAAGGTGATGCAGACTTGGAGAGCACACATCCAGAGCTCCTGGGATGAGAACGACTTCATTTTCTTCTCATGGTTTCCAAAATCGTACTTCCGCCCTCCGCTTTCATCTTAGTCTGAGCAATGACAGCGGAAGTTGGGTGAATCCAAAGTCGTGTTTTGACAGCACAGTGGTGTGTGTGGAAGCTGGAAATGAGATTGTTTTATTCGGGGTCAGACCCTATTGAATACAAATCTCATTAATTCTTGGCTTTGGAATTATACGGAGCCTTGTTAAACAGCCCTGGACACATCTATATGGGTATTGTTGAAGGCTAACAATAAGGCCTCACTTAATTATTTATTTATTGAATAATAGCTTCTGTTCTCCAGAATCCAGTTCACCAATATTAAAAGATAATGGCGACATATTTATATTTCACTGGATTTAATTTGCTAGATTATTGGCCCCTCGGGAAATATTATAATTGTTATAATTATTATTTTCCAAATAATCGAATGCAAACATCTCAGGATTATTTAGTTGGGGCATGGTGCTGAGAGTGATGATTTGGTGCAAATCTACTTGTAATACAATTTGCAACTGCATTATTCCACTTGCTCTAGGAGAACAGGGGTAAATTGATTTGCAAGTAAAGTATTTCATAGAATTAATGTTAGTGCCGTTTTATGTGACTTGTAAAATTCTGGTGTTCTGTTAGAGACCACTGTTGAGTGCTAAAATTATTTGTATATCTTGCAAATTAATAGTGAAGAAGAATTTTGGTCACCGGTTTAAAAAATCGCAGACCTGTTAATGGCTGGCTCCTACAATTGTTAATTTCTAGGAAAAGCACATATCACTTACAACAACAACATTCTTGCACATGGTACATATTAGAATATATCCTCATTCTATGAATTTAAGTATGTTACCTTGTTGTATGTTCCTGTTTTCATCTTTTCAACCTTTTTCTGTTCACAATGGAGGTGTTTGAATTTGCAAAATGCAACTTTAATTGCTGTCTGGTTTACATGAGCCAGATGCACCCAACGGCACTTCTTGTAATTGAGGTTGGAAGGCTGACATATTCCATAGAAAACTTCTCACACATGTTCATGCTGTTGAGTAGTTTGCTTCTCACAAAGTTTGTTTGTTTGTTTGTTTGTTTGTTTACAGATTGGAATCCAAGATCTGTTCTCATGTGACATGAAGCTTTGTTTTAGTAAATGCATTGAACAAGACAAAATAGAACAGAGCAAAACAAAACCAAAATGAAAGGAAGTCATCTAAATGGATATTTTCATTTGCATTTAACTTGTGGGCCTCTTAAAATTAGTATGTTATTTTGGATTTCTAAGTAAAGACACAGGATCAAGTGGAAACCTATGAGAGAATAAGCTTAGTCTCCGCCACTTTGCAATCTAAAATCATTATAGCAGCATTATTGATTTGATGCTGTTGACTTTTTTAAATGTTTATTTTGAGAGGGAGAGAGAGAGAGAGAGAGAGCAAGCAGGGGAGGAGCAGAGAAAGGAGAGACAGAATTCCAAGCCGGCTCTGTGCTGTCAGATTAGAGCCCGACACGGGGTTCAAACTCACGAATGGTGAGATCATAACCCGAGCCAAAATCAAGAGTTGGACACTCAACTGACTGAGTCACCCAGGCCCCCAATACTGTTGACTTTTAAAACCATGTATATTGTGAGACACAAAAGAGCGCATATATAGATTATGTAGAGTTTTTAAAAATTCTTGTACAAAGCATCGAGCTTTAAAAATAATAGATCGCTATTCATATTTTACCTATTTCTTCTATGTCCCTCCCTGATTCTGTATCTGACAAGAGGTTTTCTGTTTTTCTGAATTTTGTGTTTATTATTCTTTTTTCTTTATAGTTTTACCTTCAATGTATCTTTCCTGAACAATTAATTGTTTGAATGTGCCTGCTTTGAAGGGAATGTAGATAGAATCATACTTCATGTATTCCTGTCTTGCTTATTTCTTCTTCTCAACATGGTGCTCTAGGGATTTCTCCATCGTGATCCTGGTAGCTCTAGTTAATTTCTTAGTTAATTTATTTTTGCTGTTCTGGAGTGTTCCACTGAAAAGATATTTTCCAATTGACTTGTCAGCTTTACTACTGATAGGTACCACAATTCTTCACTTTATCTTCTGTTATTATGAACAGTGCAGCTGTGAGCAAGTGTATATAATGTATGCAGGTGTACATGAGAAATATTTTCTTGGGGGGTCCATTTAGTCACAGGCACTTCTATTTCCAGCTTTTTAAAGTTAATACCAGACCGTATCCCAAAGTGCTGTACCAATTTACATTTCTGCTAGCACTTGTGTATTCTCATTCTTGCACATCCTTTCCCGCACTTGATACTATCAGTCTTCAATTTTTGCCAATTTGATGGTACTGAAATAGATTTAAATAGCAGATTTAGGGTTTTTAATTTTTTTTAATGTTTATTTATTTTTGAGGGAAAGAGCATGAGCAGGGGAGGGGCATGGAGAGAGAGAGAGGGAGATACAGAAACCAAAGCAGGCTCCAGGCTCTGAGCTGTCAGCACAGAGCCCAACGTGGGGCTCCAACCCACAAAACATGAGATCATGACTTTAGCTGAAGTCGGACACCTAACTGACTGGGCCACCCAGGCGCCCCTAAAAGAAAACTAAATTGCAGGTTTCGTTTCAATTATGCTGATTAATACTGTATTTGAGTTTCATTTCATAGATTTTTGTGGGCAACTCATGATTCTACTTCTGTGAATACTTGTGTTTACTTTTGGGTTTTTTTGGCTGATTGATCTTTCCACTGAATTGATTAGTACCTTACAAATACTCTAGATACAAATCCTTTGTCCATTTTAAGTGTAGAAACCATCCTCTCTCAATTTGTGGCTTGCCATTTCACGTTATGGTATCTTTCACTGAATAGAAGCTTTTTCCTTTCAATGTGGTCAAAATGATCAATCTTTTCTGCTCTTTTGGGATTTTCTTTAAGAAATATTTTCCTACCTAGGGGCGCCTGGGTGGCTTAGTCGGTTAAGTGTCCGACTTTCGCTCAGGTCATGATCTCGCGGTTCCTGGGTTCGAGCCCCGCGTCAGGCTCTGTGCTGACTGCCAGCTCAGAGCCTGGAGCCTGTTTCAGTCTGTGTCTCCCTCTCTCTCTGACCCTCCCCTGCTCACGCTGTCTCTCTCTCTCTCTCTCCTAGAAATAAATAAAACATTTTAAAAAAAAGAAATATTTTTCTACCTAGAGATCAGAGTTCTCTAAGATTTTTTTTCTAAAAACTTTAGTACAAATTTCATTCTTTTTAAGTATGAATAACCATTATGGTAGACTTTATTCTTTCCACACTCAACTGCCCCACTCTCAGCCCTAGACCCTTCCTGTGGCTGTGGGTGTGAGTCTGTTTCCGGGTTCTTTATGTTTTCCACGGCTCTCTGTCCAGTTTAATTACTCCTATTTTACAACACATCTTGATTGCTACTACTTTATTAAATATTTGTCACTTAATTACTTTACTTTATAACAATCCATGATATCTAGGAGGGCAATCATTCTTACCTTGTTCTCCTCCAGAAAGGCCTTGGTGATCTTTGGCCATTTGTTCTTTCCACTAAATTTTAGAAATACCTTGTGAAATTTGTGAAAACCTCTGTTGGGAAATTTAATGGCATTTCAATGAATTTACATCAATTTATGTAGCACTGATATATGTTTAACATGGAGTTTTTATTAAAAATTTGGCATCTCTCTTTTTATTTAGATATTCTTTGATGGCCGTTTTTAAATTCTTTATACACCTTTGTTAAGATAGTGTTTCTATAAAATGTTTGAAATGTTGAAGTTCATTCTCAGGTTTCTATTTCTATTTAAATTGGTTCCTCCGCCCCCCTCCTCCTTCTTCTTTTTGTTTTTGAGAGAAAGAGAGAGAGCGGGGGAACAGGGGAAAGACAAGGGAAAGGGAAAGAGTCTTCAGCAAGCTCCATGCCTAAAGCAAAGCCCAACGTGGGGCTTGATCTCATGACCATGATGAGATCAGGACCTGAGCCAAAATCAAGAGTTGGAGGCTTGAGTGACTGAGCCACCAAGACACCCCCAAATATTCTTATTAATTATAACAATTTACCTGTAGATTTTTGAGACTTCTGTAGATGATTATATTTTCTAAAAATACAGACAATTTGGCTTCTTGGATTGAGTTTCACCTTCTCTGTGTGTTTTACTGTGTTCACTTATTTTGGTCTTGATCTTAAAGAAAATATTCATAATAAAATCCCAGATGTCATGGAGCTTATATTTTAGCAACAATAGCAGTGAAGATGGAAAATAACCAATCGGCATAAAGAATAACTAAATTACGTGGTGTTGTATAGGAGGTAAGTGTCATGGGGGAAATGGTAATAAGAAAGGTGAGTCAGGTCTAGACAATGTAGATGTTGTAATCAGGTTCAAGAAGCTCCTTTGAGGGGCTCCTAGATGACTCAGTTTGTTAAGTACTGAGTCTTAATTTCTGCTCAGGTCATCATCTCATAGTTTGTTAGACTGAGTCCCAAGTCGGGTGCTGAGCTGACAGCTCGGGGTCTGCTTGGGATTCTTTCTCTTCCACTTGCTTTCTGTCTCAAAACTGGATAAATAAACAAAAAAAGTAATAAAGTAAAGTAAAATAAAGTAAAATAAAATAAAATAAAATAATAAAATAAGAAGCTCCTTTGGGTCCTCCTGTTAATACACAGATATGGCATCCAGGGGCCAAAGATGGTTAAACTCCTCAAACTCTTCAGGCATTGAATTCACTGAGCAACTCTCAGGGATCAGAGGTCCCAGGGTACTACCCCTGATCCCCGGCAGCAAGTCCGGGCTTCCTGTCATGTGACCACATGCTTTTGCATCTCATATGCTCCAGCTGAAGTCTGTTTCCTTCTGCTCCACCAGTGTGAGTCTGCTGGTGACAAAACTCAATTCTGACTCTTCTGAATGTATCTTTATTGTGTCCTTATTCTTGGAAGATATAGAAATTTAGACTGACCATTATTTTCAATCAGCACTTGGAGGATTTTTTTTTCACATTTATTTATTTTTGAGAGACAGAGCATGAGTGGGGGCGGGGCAGTGAGAGAGGGAGAAACAGAATCTGAAGCAGGTTCCAGGCTCTGAGCTGTCAGCACAGAGCCTGATGCAAGACTCAGACTCATAGACCTTGAGATCCTGATCTAAGCCGAAGTTGGACGCTCAACCAACTGAGCCATCCAGGCGCCTCAGAAGATACTAATTAATAGTGACTAATGGCTTCTATTCTTCCTGTTGGGAAGTCACTCATCAGTCTGGTTGCTACTTCTCTGTGGGGATCTGTCTTTCCTCCTTGGCTTTCTGCTGTCCTGAAAATTCACGAGTGTGATTTTCATTTATATTGATTGTAACTCGCTGGACTTCCCAATGTAAGAATTGCTCCATTACAACAATTCTGGAAAGTTTTTCAGCCATTGTCACTATCCTTCCAATATTGATTCTTACCCTTTATTTTCTCCTTCTGGAACTCCAGTTAGTCAAATTTAAAACTTTTCATTGTCTTTTCTGTGCTCAACTTGTCTGTCCAGTTTCCCATCTTTTGTTTTTTTTCCCCTTCGTTGCTGTTTTCCAGACAATTTCTTCAGTTCTGCCAGTTCACTAATTCTTCTTTTCAACTTTCTCCAATCTATGTTTAATCTGTTAATTTAAGTTTAATTTCATTTGTAGACAATGAAATTGTGATGTCATTCTTTTTCAAATTTCCATGCTTTTAAATAAACTCTTAAAACCCTCTCATGTTGTCAAGCTCTTATTTCTTGAAACATGTAAGATATAATTTTAATTCTGATAGTACTTGTGGATTTCCTTTTGCTGTCTACTGCCTCAGATGGCTCTCATACATTGTACATTGTTTCTTCCTGAGTTTTATGCTTTTTCAAATGTCACCTAGTTATTTTGCCTGGACTTACATGTCAGGATATTTCATACCTGGTTGTACTCAGCTAGGATTTGGATCTCTTCTGTCAGTAGCCTGGGACTCCACCAACCCAGGGTGACTTTAAATTAAATCCTTCCTTCCCTCCCTCCCTTCCTTCCTCCCTCCCTCTGTCCCTCCTTCCCTCCTTTCCTTCCTTCCTTCCCTCCTTCCACACAAAAGCTGTGATTTCAGGCTATAAATTGTGTGAAGGAACAAATTCTTCAGAGAGATTCTCCCCATCCCAGACAGAATCAGAATGGAGATCAATCAATTTCCTTTCTGGGCAGTGGCCTTATTCCTTTAGGATCTCAGCTTTATGAGGGAAGGTGTCTTATGAGATTCTCCACATTGAGCAGGCACAGGTTTTGTCTCTCGTTTCACATCAGAGAAGAAGCTCAAGGCCTCCAGTTTCCAGTAAAATCCCCACACTAACCCACTTTTGCTGCTTATGCTTCTTGCTAATTTCCCAGGTTTCTGCTTTCATTTTTATTTAGATACTCCACAGGTTCCTTCTTCTGTGCCAATGAGACACAACAGTACCATCTATCTAGCGTCTACCTTCCAGTAATTTAATTGTTTTAATAAAGAAGATCAAGGTCGTCTGGGATATCTAGTCTACAGAAAGTAGAAGTCCAATTGAACAATATAAGATAAGTTTAGGATATCATGGGAATTTTAAGAGGAATTTTTAAAGTTTATTAATTTGAGAGAGAGAGAATGCAGGGGAGGGGCAGAGAGAGGAAGAGAGAGACAGAAACCCAAGCAAGCTCATACTTTCAGTGCAGAGCTTGATGCAGGCCATGATATCACAATCATGACCTGAGCTGAAATCAAGAGTTGGCTGCTCAACCAACAGAGCCACCCAGGCACCTCTCAAAGGAATTTTAATATAAAATGTAGTCATAATTTTGAATATTGGTCTAAAGTTTGCATTGAAGTATATGTTTCTGTTCTAATACCCATAATATTTTTTTACTTAAAGTCTAGGAACTATCTATATCCTATGTTATTATAATTTATATTCCTGATATACCTCTTACATCTTTCTAAAATTATTTTCAGGGGTGCCCAGGTGGCTCAGTCAGTTAATCGTCTGACTCTTGATTAAGACTCAGGGCATGATCTCACGGTTCGTGGGTTTGAGCCCTACATTGGGCTCTGCGTTAATGGTGCAGAGCTTGCTTGAGATTCTCTTTCTCCCTCTCTCCCTGCTCTTCCCCCCACCCCTCTCTTTAAAATGAATAAACTTAAAAAAATAAACTTATTTTCAGGGGCTTAAACTCTACAATCCAAGAAAGTTGTTCTATAATACCATCTCCTAAGAGGTAGAATTGTAAGGGGGGGATAAAAATAGATTTTATTTATATTATTTCTCTCTATAATTGTAAATAGCCTATGCTTTTTAAATGTCGGTGTAAACAATGTAATTTTAAGCAAGGACGTTTTTTAAAATGCTTATTTATTTTTGAGAGAGACAGAGACAGAGTACGAGTTGGAGAGGAGAAGATAGAAAGGGAGACACAGAATCCAAAGCAGGCTCCAGGCTCTGAGCTGTCAGTACAGAACCAGACACAGGGCTTGGACCCACGAACTGCAAGATCATGACCTGAGCCTAAGTCAGCCTCTTAACCAACAGAGCCACCAGGCGCCCCAGTACTGACATTTTTCTAGTTGTATCCACTAAGTACTTAATGATGCTGCTTAATAAGAAAGGGGAAGATTCTAAAAGCAATAGATGCATGGAACAAAGCAATGTAGGAAGTTGATTCATTTTACAAAAGAAACATTTTTGTTGGTGAAAGACAAAATGAAAGGAGTGTTTTTAATCTTTCTCTTTCTTTCTTCTTTCTTCCTTCCTTTCTTTCTTTCATCCTTCCTTCCTTCCTTTCTTCTCTTTCTCTCTCTCATAAGAAGGAGATTCAGAAGGCAAATGCAATTGTATGGTAGAACTAAATTTATCAAAGCAAAGTGTTCTTTTAGCTTGGTATGCACCAAGAATCCCTCTCTGCACCTCCCTGCATCCCCTGCAGAAACACTTCCCCATATGTAAGAATAAAGTTAAAATAAGGGTGAAATTAGCAGTAAAGGGAAAAGAAACCCAGAATCCCTACGTGTTTACCATATAGTGAGTAACAAGTTTTGTTTTGTTTTGTTTTGTTTTGTTTTGTTTTGTTGTTTTGTTTTTACCACTTTCCTTTCCTTTAACAAGGCACACTGAAGGAAGATGGGCTAGCCAAACAAGTGTTCACATCGAAGGAAAGAGTTTTATTTTGTGATGTCTGCTGGTGTTTTGCAGTTTAAAGGATGAATACTTACAGCAGAGTCCTTCTTTAGCAGAAAGACTTGGAATTTTGTTTGCAGAAAGGGGGAAGGACCACACTTCTCTGTTTTGACTTCAGCAAGAACTGGGAAATTTGGCTTTGGATGGAGAGGATGAGGTCTGAGAGAAAGGGTCACGAACCATGAAAAGTTGCTCAAGGCCGGCAGTGTCCAAATATTTAAGAGAAGGTGGCTCTAAAAGGCTGGAAGTGTCCAACGACACCCCAAATCTAATGTGCTCCAGTATCTCCAGGATTCCTAGTGGAATTCACACTTATCTTAAATACTTAAATAAATGAGAGAAACAGAAAGTACATACTATCGTTTTTCTGTTTTGTTGCTTTTTCAGGAAAAATGGAAACTGAAAAGGATATTACCTGGTGGCTTTGCACCTTATTTCAAAGTCTGTAAGATTAAAGCCAAGCATTACCGACATGTGCAGTACTTGATCGGAATGAAGTTTGGGATGAGGTGCCCGAAGCGTGATGAAGTGTGTGTGCTCTTCATATTAAATGGGGCAGCTGGTTTGAAAAACTCACAGAAAGAGAATAGTCAAGAGCTCCTGGAAGCTCTTGCAGGAAGGCGGTCAGTGAGGCTCACACACTTACCCGTTCACTCGGTTGTCGCTGCGTTTGAATTCTTGATTTCCCACTCACTGCTCTCTATTTGCACACCAACAGAGTCTAAGGTCAAGGCAGAGGTCTGGCCTGCTGGGCGGCTACATGCATCAGCCTGAAGTTCGCTCAGCCCACCCTTGAGGGCTGACAGCCAGACAAGGGGTTAGGTTGGGCACGTCCAAACCCCTGACGGTGACTTTCTAACACAGGTTAACTTTCTCACTAGACCGTGCTGGTAGGTCCTTTTTTGATTTATGTGATTTCAACAATTATGCTGATTTATAATTTACAAGAGGCCAAATTCATCCATAGTCTCCTAAATATTTCATGAAAGCAACATACCCCGTCAAGAAGAAATTTCTCCCCACAGAGTAACACTGCCCAATTAGGCATATTCCTTCATGGCTCTGAGCTCCTCGAGGCAGAGTGTTGTTAGCTAGATGCGGTTTTATCTTTCACATGGCACTGTACATGTTTATGGTGCCAAATACATGTTAAATAATAATTATGGGGATTTTAATGTCTTCCTCAGAAGCATTCTCCACGGGCCACTATAGGAGAGGGACCAGATACCGTTTCACATTAGTACCATTCTGCGTAATTTGGACTAGCCTAGAAATTGTCTAGATTGATAATAATCTAAGTTTATTTTTTTACCTATGCCAATGTAGATTTTCAAAATTACTAGAATGCCATCCGTAAGACTCAATGGGCTCGGACTAAGTTTTTAAGATGTTGCCAACATGATACATGTTTCTTCCGCGTCTGTCCCTTTGTTGTCCTTGAGTGGGTGCATACACATGTGCACAAACACCCTCCATATAGACATCTTTGTGCACAATGCAACTTAATTACTTTATAAAACTTAAGCACAAAGATATTGTAAATTTATGTCAGAGCCTGAGCACCCACATCACGAGTGTGTACCAGGAATAAACAGATAAACCAAGTAGTAAACAAAGAAATAAGGAAGAAGGGCTAGCTCTTCCTTGCCAACCAGGAAATGTGAGTCAGTGATGGGGCTGGAAAGTTGGTATTTTGCAAACATCATAGAAAATATTGGACCAGGCAAGAATTGTCCATGGCTGGGCTATTTAGGGGGAGATTTTGATAATAAGCATCCAAGTATGTGCCCATAACTTTCTTCTTCATTAAAAAAAATGATGCAGTGGCGAAATTGGGCAACATCTTGGTGTAGTGTTTACAGTGCACTTCACTGATGAGGGACAGATGGACACCTTATGCTTCTGGATGTGACACCTGAGAAGGACACAATATCCCTTCTGTAGTGTTCCAGCCACTAATGCACATCCCAAATCCAGCCATGAGGAGACATCAAGCATGGCATAAAGAATGTTCTGTTTAAAAAAGGAGGGACTCTGTATTTTTCAAAAATGTCAAGGTCATACCAAAAGGCTGAGGAAATGTTCTACCTGAAAGGGATCTGAAGACCCAGGACAACTCAGTGCAGTAGCTGACCCTCTCTTGTATCCTATCCTGGAGGGAACAGAAGTCATGAAGGACACCAGCAGGTCAATTGCAAAATTGGAAGACAGATGGTAGATTAGATAGAAGTGTTGTATCAGGGTTAATTTACTAAAGTGAGTCACTAGATGCCAGCGATGCTAGCGTAAGGGGAAAAGATTCCCCTCTGATTGACCAGTAGGCATTGATGGTTTTCAGGGTAAAAACACCGCATGCAAATCCATTTACCCCATGTGCTTTCTTCTGTGTATACATGAATTAGTACACATAATTCCTTTTCTTCATTATTGGGCATTCTATTTCCATTTATAAAATCTGAGCCAAGTCAATAAGTACCTGCCTTTCTGAGAAGTCTAGAAAATCTTTCTACAAGTAAAGTCCAGTCAGAAGAACAGCTTTTCTTAATGTCCTTTTTCTAGAAGCGCCGCTGCTAAGGGCTAAAACATTACTTTAACCTAAGCAGATCTTTAAAAGACTTAGGAAGTAGGCTCTCTTTCTCTGTTCTTTGCCTTTCCTGGATGGGAATTTGGAGGGGGGGCACCTCGCTCGGGGAAGAGCCCCAATGAAAACCGAGTGTGAGGTGGTGTGATTTCCAGGCCCAGAACCCCAGCGCGCGGACAAGACATCGCACTGCTGTCGTCGCTCCTCCCCATCTGACACCGCACATCCTTGCCAAGGGTCCTCTGCTCTGACCTCGGGTCTGCTCTGACCCGCAGCATCCCGGTGACTCCACAGAGCGGGTGGACTGCAGGCCTGATGTCCTGGTGCAAGCCTGCGCCCGTGACTCCCTGGCCACCGTGCACCAGCCGTGCCCCACCGCACATGGACGGCCTGGACCTCCGGGTCCTTGGGCAGCCAGCTTCTTCTGGAGTGTTTTAACTGGAAGATGGTGGATGCCAGCACATCAGAAATGCCTTTCCTTTCTGTTCATCCGCCTGGAATCTCCCGGTCATCTGCAAAAGGATTGCCCAACGGTATTGTTGGGGGAATGGGGGCTAGGGGGAAACAGAGACTAGGGGGCTAGCGCAGGTGATACTTTTGTGTCCAGAAAGTAGGCATGTGAGCGCATCCGCAGGTGCCTGGTGCGTCCTGGACAGAGGTCCCAGCAGCTGGTGAGCAATTCGTGGGTGAATATGGACGCAACTCTTCGTGGCTTGGTGTCAAGTAAAATGGCCCAAATGTAATTATTCAAGCTTGTTAATGTCTTTCTTCTGGGTCAGTAATGCTTCACTGGCTGCAGGGGCTTTGTAGGTGAGCAGCACAAGGCCTAGAAGTCTCTATTTGGAATAGTTTGATTGTTAGCAGGTTTGCTAACAAACCGTTTTTCCTTAATTATCATACCCTTAAGAACCAAAATTAATATTTCATTAAAAACATTTATTTATTTATTTATTTATTGAGAAAGAGAGAGAGAGAGCACGTGTGGGGGCAGAGAGAGAGGGGAGACACAATCCAAAGCAGGTTCTAGGCTCTGAGCTATCAGCACCGAGCCCTATGGTGGGGCTCCAACTCACACACTGTGAGATCATGACCTGAGCGGAAGTCGGCCACTTAACTGACTGAGCCACTGTGGTGCCCAATATCTCACTTTTAAATACTTAGCTTACTTTGGCCAAAGAAGTAGTCCTGAACATTTCCTCAGTACTTACCACCGGGGAGTTGTTATTTAAGAGGTGACATTGTTGTCTTGTTCTCGTTGGAATGAACAAAAGTACAAAACAAGAAGGCAAAGTTTATAGGAATATATCTAAATTTGTGTTTTGCATTACTGAGAAAAAAATTTAATACTTTCCTTTGGAAATTCTTATTAATTTCCTAAAAATTTTGGAAAACTGGATGCTAACAATTAGTTTTTCCCTCGAATACACTTTTGATCCAAGAAATTGGGTGAATATATCAATTTAAAAGATTAGAAAGGGAAAGCATTTTTCTGTGTCCGTTTCTGAAAACCCATGTCTCAGAATTAGAAACCTACCTCTTACAAATAGATTTTAATTTCACATTCTTCCTGCCTTTTAAAAATGTAGGTGTACTCATCAAAATGCAAAACCGGAGAGTGACTCCAGGTTGAATTTAGATTTTTCGTTGTATGTGAATAAAGGTGTAAATTGTCCAGTCTTTTGTCATTCTTCTCCTAAAATTCATATTGGAGCTACTTTGAGTCAGTTCTTGAGATGATATTTGTTTGGCTGTTGTTTAATTTTGCTTTATGCTCATGTGTGAAAAATAATAAGCAATATTTGAGCACGTGAGTGTGACTGTTTTCATGATAACATTGGTACACATATAACGCTGCCATGTTGTTGTTGTTGTTTTGTTTTGTTTTTGTTTTTGTTGTGTTTTTTGGAAAGAAATTGGTGTTTTTCATTGGGCAAGAGCCTTGAACGTCTGGCTCCCGTGCACAGGTCATGCTACTTCCTTTTCCACATGGATGAGGGCTAAGATCACATGTTCTTTCCTGGCAGAGTCCCTGGGTTTAACCTTGGAAATGCCTTTCTATACATTCTGTCTCTGGTTCTCTTTCATTTATACCCATTTAAAAGCAGTGTCAATGGGGCACCCTGGTGGCTCATTCGGTTAAGCAACCAACTCTTGAATTTCAGCTCAGGTCATGATCTCATGGTTCATGAGTTCAAACCCTGAATTGGGCTATGTGCTCACAGTGCTTGGGATTCTCTTGGGATTCTCTCCTCTCCTCTCTCTCTGTTCCTCCCATCCTCTCTCTCTCTCTCTCTCTCTCTCTCTCTCAAAAATAAATAAAAATGCATTGGTTCCTTTGCAGTGCAGAAGCTTTTAGTCTTGATGAGGTCCCAATAGTTTATTTTTGCTCTTGATTGCCTTGCTTTTGGGGATGTGTCAAGTAAGAAATTGCTGCCATGGAGGTCAAAGAGGTTGTTTCCTGCTTTCTCCTCTAGGGTTTTGATGGTTTCCTGTCTCACGTTCAGGTCCTTTATCTATTTTGAGTTTATTTTTATGTATGGTGTGAGAAAATGATCTAGCTTCATTCTTCTGCATGTTGCTGTCCAGCTCTCCCAGCACCATCTGTTAAAGAGGCTGTCTTTTTTTCCATTGGATACTCTTTCCTGCTTTGTCAAAGATTAGTTGGTTATATACTTTTGGGCCCAATTTTGAGTTCTTAATTCTATTCCATTGGTTTATGTGTCTGTTTTTGTGCCAATACCATACTGTCTTGAAGAGAACATCCAGATGGCCAACAGACACATGAAACGATGCTCAGCATCCCTCCTCATCAGGGAAATACAAACAAAAAACACACTGAGATACCACCTCACACCAGTCAGAGTGGCTAAAATAAGCAAATCAGAGAATTCTAGATGCTGGCGAGGATGTGGAGAAAAGGGCACCCTCCTACACTGTTGGGGGGAATGTAAGCTGGTGCAGCCCCTCTGGAAAACAGTGTGGCGGTTCCTCAAAATATTAACAACAGAACTCCCCTATGACCCAGCAATAGCACTGCTAGGAATTTACCCAAGAGATATAGGAGTGCTGATGCATAGGGGCACATGGACCCCAATGTTCATAGCAGCACTCTCAACAATAGCCAAAACATGGAAAGAGCCTAAGTGTCCATCAACTGATTAATGGATCAAGAAGATGTGGTTTATCTATACGATGGAATACTACATGGCAATGAGAAAGAATGAAATCTTGCCATGTGTAGCAACGTGGATGGAACTTGAGGGTGTTATGCTGAGCGAAATAAGTCAGGCAGAGAAGGACAGCTACCATATGTTTGCATGTATAGGAGGATTAGGAGAAACTTAATGGAGGGCCATGGGGGAGAAGAAGGGGGGAAATAGTTGGGGAAAGTGAGGGAGGCAAACCATGAGAAACTCTTGAATGCCGAGAACAAACTGAGGATTGATGGGTGTGGGGGGGAGGGGGGTGATGGGCATGGAGGAGGGCACTTGTGGGGATGAGCACTAGGTGTTGTTGGAAACCAACTTGACAATAAACTATTTATAATAAATAAATAAATAAATAAATAAATAAATAAATAAAATGTTTAAAAAACTTTTAAAGCAGGGTCAGGCATCCTACCTGTGCTACATTCTGTGCAAGGAGCAGGGATAGAGAGGGGGAATACCACAAGCCCCTGCCTTCAAGTGGCTTGCCATCCAATGGGAGAGGAGAGAGAGCGAGCATATGAATGGTTAAACCTATGTCCAAAGCCTGAGCCACATGGGCTGTCTGGGTCAGGACTCCAGACCCTGCTGCTTCACTGAGAAAAGTTTCAGTCTCCTGGGGACTCAATCCTGACCCCGCCTCATTAGCCTCGAGCTCCTACCAACTGAGTTAACCTGTTCCACGAGGTTCTGATCTGAATGAAATGTAGTGTATGAATGTTCTGAATATCATTATAACAGTTCCTTTGCTTTACGGGTCTTAGATCAGTGAGAGACACTTCCTAAAATTTCAATCTCTAGGCTGTGAAAGACAGACTCTTCTCCTAAACCCCAAGGTATAGACTTCCAAGGGGTGATTGATAACTTTGAGCCATGAACAGAACTCAAGAAAATTTATTGAAACTTTACTGTATACTGTAATGTACCATAACAACAAATTATTAAAATGGTGTTGTTTCTAAAGTTTGAACAGGAAAAAGCCTTTTAGTTAAATAGGGGCATCTGGATGGCTCAGTGGGTTGAGCGTCGACTTCAGCTCATGTCCTGATCTCACGGTTTGTGGGTTCGAGCCCCATGTTGGGCTCTGGGCTGACAGCTCAGCGCCTGGAGCCTGCTTCAGATCCGGTGTCTCCCTCTGTCTCTGCTCCTCTCCTGCTTGTGCTCTGCTCTCTCTGTCTCTCTCAAATAAATAAGCATTAAGTAAATTAAAAAACAACAACAACAACTTTCTCTTTGGAGATGATTTGTAGAATTACATGCAGGTCTGAGAAACAGTATGGAGGGGTACTCTTTGACCTTTATCCGGCTTCTCTCAGTGGTAACACCTTGCATAATTATAGTGCAATTACACAATCAAGATATACGCTCGTGTGTGTGTGTGTGTGTGTGTGTGTGTGTGTGTGTGTAGTTACCCCTATGCAATGCCATCACATGTGCAGATCTGTGCAACCTCCACTCAGGGAAGGCACAGAACTGATCCAATGCCAGAAGCCTCTATTCCACTACCCCCAACAGCCACATTCACCTCTCCTTACTCCCATATCCTAACCCCTGCCATCAGTTAGCTGTTCTCTATCTTGATAATTTGTTGTTTCACAAAGGCTCTATGAATGGAGTCATACTCCATATCATCTTCTGGGACTGTCTTTTTCTCATAAAGCATGAGTCTGTGGAGAGGTTCATTCAAGACATTGCCTGTATGAATAGCATATCCCTTTTCTTCGCTGACTAGCATCCCAGAGTATGGATGCCCCACAGTGTGTTGATCCATTCACCTCTCAGGAACATATGGGTCAGTTCTAGTTTGCTATAAATAAAACTTCTGTGTTCCATTGATATTTGTACTAGTTTTTGTATTTTAGCCATTATGATAGGTGTAGAGTGATAGCTCGTTTTCGTTTTAATTTGCTTTTCCCTAATGACTAATGACACTGAGCATCTTTGATGTGCTTATTTGACATTTGCATTTCTTCTTCCGTTGAATGTCTGTTCGTGTTTTTGGCTCATCTTCCAACTCGAGTATTTATTTACTGTTGAGTTTTGAGAGATTTTTGTATATTCTAATTGTAGCCCTTTGTCAGATATGTGGATTGCAATTAATTTTTTTTTTTAATTTGCTGGTTAGTAATGTGTCTTTTAATTGTCCTTAAAAGATCTTTTGCTGGGGCGCCTGGGTGGCTTAGTCAGTTGGGCGTTCGACTTTCACTTGAGGTCATGATCTCGTGTTTCATGGGTTCGAGCCCCGCGTCGGGCTCTGTGCTGACAGCCAGCTCAGAGCCTGTAGCCTATTTCAGAGTCTGTGTCTCCCTCTCTCTCTGACTCTCCCCTGCTCATGCTGTCTCTCTCCCCTAGAAATAAATAAAAATATTAAAAAAAAAGATCTTTTGCAGATCAAAAGTTATAACATTGAACAGGTAAATTTATCATTTTTTTCCTCCTATTTCATGTGCTTTTGGTGTCGATGCTAATAATTCTCCATCCAGCCTTAGGTCTTGAGAGTAATTTCATATTTTAAAATTATTTATAGTTTTCCATCTTATATTTTAAGTTCATGATCTGCTTTGAGTTACTTTGAGCTAGTTTTGTATGAAATGTGAGGTTCAAATTGAAGATATTTTTGCCTACAGATGTCTAATTATTTCAGTTATTGACAAAACGACCCTTCCTCTATTGCTTTTGTACTAGTGAAAAATCAGGTGGGCATATTTGTGGGGGCCTGTTTCTGGGTTCTTTATTCTCTTTCACTAATCCCTGTGACTCTCTCTCTCTGCCTTGACTACTGTAGCTGGATAGTAACTCTGGAAATCCAGTAGATTGATTCCTTCCATTTTATTTTTCTTTTGTAAGATTTGCTTTTGTCTTTCCACATAAATTTTAGAATTAGCAGGTCTATATGTACAACAAAACTTGGTAGGAATGGAGGAAAACTGTATTAAACTAGGTCAGTTCAGGAAGAACAGACATACGCATTACGTTGAATCTTCCAATCCATGGACTTGAGATATGTCTTCACTCATTTCTGTCTTCTCAGATTTCTTTCGTGAGCATTTACGTTTTCATCATGTAAAACCTGTACATGCTTTCTAAGTTTATTTACCTATTTCCTTTATTGCACTTTTAATTTTGGGGTCTACATGTTTGTTGTTAGTATAGAAATGTGATTGATTTTGCAGGCTGATTTTTTTTTTCTTGTGAACTTGTTGAGCTCACTTACTATTTCTCTGAATTTTTGGGGGTGTATTCTTTGGGATTTTCTATATAAACACTCATGTCATTTGCAGATAAGTACAATTTAAATTTTTTAAAGTCCGTATGTCTTTGATTTGTTTTTCAAAGCACTTGCACTGGTAAGATATGCCAATGGTGAGAGCGAATACCCTGGTCTTGCTCTTAATCATAAAGAGAGATTATTCTATCGTTGCTGTTAGTGATGTTTATTATGTGGGTTTTTTTTTTTTTTTTTTTTTTTTTGGAAATACTCTGTATCTAGCTAAAAGAGTTTCCCTCTGTCCTTGGTTTTCAGAGAGTTTTATCATGAGAAAAATTGATAAAAGATTTTCCTGATAGGTTTTGTCAAATGCTTTTCTGTGTCATTTGGTATGATCATATGGTTTTTCTTGTTTATCCTACAGATATGGTGAATTGCATTTATTGATTTTTGAATTGTGAACCAATCTTGCATACCTGGACTAAATGTTGCTCAGTCATTGTGTAGGATTCTTTTTACATGTTGCTGAATTGGATTTATGGAATCTGTATTTTTTCATGTCCGTTTGCTTGTCTGTTTTGGTAATTTTTAAAATCAAGCCAGGCTGTAAAATACTGGTCTAACAAGTATGTGATTACAATCCTAATCTATCTTTTAAATTAGAACGAATTTATTTGTTAGAAATTATTGTCAAGTGGAAGATTATCCTGCCTCACGTCTCTCTTCTGCACAATATCTCTCACTGCCATCAGGCACCAGACTCATCCACGCGGCCAGTGATCTGTGTCTAATAAATTCATAGAGGAGTTTCTGCCACTGCATTAGAGAGAATATTTTCCATTCTGGCATATTCAGGACATGTTTTTATTATTGGCTAGACCGATCCGCCAGAGGTCACAACAGAAAAATATGGATCACTGGGAAATTCTAAATTAAAATATTTTTTGTTTTAGTTTTATATATTATATTTTTATTAATAATTTATCCACTCAAGGATTATCGTTTTGTTGAATTTCAACAAAATTATATTCCTTTCTGTGAGGGTTGCACTGTTGAATGAAACATAGATCAGCCTTTACTATTTTCTTCATTTAGGTGTTCCTACGCTAAAAACATATTTGTGGCACCTGGGTGGCTCAGTGGGTTAAGCGTCCCACTCTCAATTTCAGCCCAGGTCATGATCTCACAGTGTGTGAGTTGGAGCCCCACATCGGGCTCTGTGCTGACCATGTGAAGCCTGCTTAGGATTCTCTCTCTCCTTTCTCTCTCGACTTCCCTCCTCTCAAAGTAAATAAACAAAAGCTTTAAACAACAACAGCAACATGTTTTGAACCCCCAGTGTTTCAGGATCTACAGTGGACACTGCAAATAGAAAAGGCTGCACTCTCATGGGACTTCCTGTGTAGAAGAGCGGGGGCAGGGCACGTGTGGTCACGTGGCGGCTTACAGTGCAGTAGTTACCATACAGTATATAAATGACTACTCCCCATACCAGGCAGAAGTGTATGTGTAACCAAAGGGGCAGTGCTTAGTGATTCGGAAGCTTGACAGGATAACATTACTTTTTGTTTGGTTCAGGGTTGAGCTTCATGGGGAAGGTATCTTTGGAGCTAACCCTTAAAGGATGAGGAGCATGTAGACAGGGAGAGAGGGTGTTGTTGGCAATGGGAGGGCAGAGTAGGGCATTCCACTAAAAGGCGCCTTGGCAAAGGGTGGGTAGATAACATGATTAGAGTAGTACAGGGGTGAGGGTTGTGAATAGGTTAAGAAGTTAGAAGGTTGAGGTCATCCTCTGGGTTTTGAGAGCCACTGGAGAAATTTTTAAGCAGAACAGTGACATGAGCAGACATGTTTTGTAAAGGTGATTCCACTAGCAGTGAAGTCAGCAGACTGGTGAGGGGGGCAGTGCAGACACAGTGAGGAACACAGTTAGGAGACTACTGCAGTGGTTCTAGCCAGAACTGATGAGCCCCAACTGAGGCAATGGCGTTGAGTACAGTGGAAGGGGAAGTAGTAGAGAGATGTTTGAAGTGAAGACTCATTGCTGGCACGGACAACACAATAAGACATTGCCTGTTGGAACAAACAGGTAATGAGCAGAAGCATTATCCGGCTTTGTAAGTACCCAGAGAAGAATAGCTTTAGGAGAAAGGTAATGCATTTGATGTTCAATATGCAAATTTGTGATCCCAAAGAGAAAATAGATAATATATTTGTATATACACATGCACACAAAATAAATCAAAAGGAATAAGAAGTGGATTAAGATTGTAAAGAAATGAAAATTGTGGTTTGGAAAGATGTAGAGACTATAAATAGGTCTAGGTCTCATAAAACAAGGGCATTAGGTAAAATGAGGAATATGTTTATAGAAGCCCTTATATATATATATAAAGAACAAAAATAAATAACACAAACACCCTTTGTCCTTCCTGGCCTTGGGGTCTTTGCTTGATGTCAGCTGATGTTTAGACTGAGAGAAACACCATCTTACCCAGGAATGGGTGGCTTAGGGGTAGCTGGCCAGGCAAGCTCACCAAATATCCTCGGAGCACACCTCCACCAACATAAAAACAAACAAGCCAGTAAATAAAAGCACAACTACCCAAACCAGTCAGTAAATGTGCATCTTAAAATGTGGCCATCTTAAAATGCCACATTCCATGTTGATCACACCACCTCCTTTAGAAAGACTATTTATTTATTTTTTAAAGCTTTTTAAAATTTATTTTTGAGAGACAGAGCATGAGCAGGGGAGGGGCAGAGAGAGAGGGAGACACAGAATCTGTAGCAGGATCCAAGCTCTAAGCCATCAACACAGAGCCCGATGCTTGGCTTAAACCCATGAACCATGAGTTCATGACCTGAGCCAAAGTCGGCCCCTTAACCAGCTGAGCCCCCCAGGTGTCCCAAAAGACTGTTTAAAGTCTAAGACTTGCAGTTGTCTTGATTGATTGTCTTCTCCTTTTTCTCACTTGACATTTAAAAAAATTTTTTAATGTTTGTTTGTTTTTGAGAGAGACCGAGTGCATGCGGGCGAGGGGCAGAGAGAGAGAGGGAGACACAGAATCTGAAGCAGCTCCAGGCTCCGAGCTGTCAGTACAGAACCCGACGCACGGCTTGAACCTACGAACTGTGAGATGACGACCTGAGCTGAAGTCAGACGCTTAGTGGACTGAGGCACCCAGGCACCCCTCTCACTTTGCATTTTAATGTCCTGACATGAACCCCTCTGTGGCTGACAGGTCCCTGTCCTAAAGCGAGCATTCCCCCACTTTCTTTCTTTGCTGGCCTTAGCAAGAGTCCCACCTGGATTGGGAAATGGTCTCCTCTCTTGTTCAGCTATGGAATTGCTGCTCCCCTGTGCGGCCTGGATTCAAACCCTCTGTCTGGCCCTTGTGTGGATCCGAGTCTGAGATCTCCTCTACTTCAGGATTCTGACTTGAGCTCTTTGGCAGGTTCACCTGGAGCCTCATTGGATCCTCTGTGTCAGATGCCCTGACCAGGTGATGAGTCCCCGAACCTGCACCTGTGTCATTAGCGGGAAAGCACCTGATCAACACTTGTTCTTGACAATGATGATCAGGTCTATGACAACCAGCCTTCTTTCTTTTCTTCTCTCTCTCTCTCACTCTTTCCCTCTCCCCCTCACCTTTTTCTTCATTATAATCAATTGCTATTGTTCTATCTGGTTCCCCAACCTAAAAAGAGAGCTTTCAAGGGTTTGCACGCAATGTTTATGACATCTCGGTTTCCAAATTTAAAGAAGAGAGCACGCGCCTTCCTTGAACTCACAATAATCTTCCCTCTGTGAGATTTAAAAGACCAGGGAGGGAAAAAGAACACTGTTTGACTATCATTTTCAACACGCAGAGCAACGTCTCACCAGAAAACAGTAAACCAGCGCCTTGGCGGCAGCCCTTCCTCTGTGGGTCGCCCCACCCCCCGGCAGGAGGTACGGGCTGGCGGCTAGCTCACTATTTCCGATCATTTAAAAACTGCAAACCGTGGGGCCCCTGGGTAGCTTAGTCGGTTAAGCGTCCGACTTTCGCTCAGGTCATGATCTCGCGGTTCGTGGGTTCGGGCCCCGCGTCGGGCTCTGTGCCGACTGCCAGCTCGGAGCCTGGAGCCTGTTTCAGAGTCTGTGACTCCCTCTCTCTCTGACCCTCCCCTGCTCACGCTGTCTCTCTCTCTCTCCTAGAAATAAATAAAACATTTTTAAAAAAAATAAAAAATAAAAAAAAAATAAAAACTGCAAACCGAGCGCCATCGCCTTCCCATCTCTTGTTTGCTCATCTTGACTTCCACGCGGGCTGCTCGGGTCACAGGGAGTCCCAGGAGCCGGAGGCCACAGCTCCTGACGGGTCCCCGCTCTCACCCCCGCTGGAAGCCGCGCGTTACAACCTGGAGTCGGGTAACGGTCTGAGCTAATCAAGAGGACTCGGAAGGTGGGCACAGCCCATGAATCTGCTTGTGCCCGTTTCTTCATGTGCCGAGCCCTGGAGGGTGAGCTATTTTTGCGTATTCTTGAGTGACTAAATGAAGGCAGAGGATCCGCTCCTCTGAGCTTACAGGGGTTTGATATACAGTGAGATGTTTCTGTGAGCGACGGGGCGACAGGCGTGTTCCCCGCATCCGTTCCTGTCCTCTGAGAGCCAGGCGCCGCGAGCACCCCACAGGCGGGGGGTGTGTAAGGGAGAGTCTGGGGCGGGCGGGGAAGGGGGTGGGGGGAGCCCCAGCCCGTGAGGCGCCTCGGGTGACTGTCAGGGGCGGGGAGGGACAGCACGGCCTCTGAAGGGGCCCGAGGGTGCCCGTAAAGGCACAAGGGTCTTCCACGTCGCTCCCCGGCGTGCTCCCTTGTGGTCTGGGAGAGTCCGGGGATGCACATCCTCAGCACGGTCACCACGCAGATGGTGGTGTGCAGTGTGGCGGTGACGTGTCACCTGGAGGAGGTGGGCCTGGAGCGGAGCACCTCGGTGTCTGCGCGGCCCTCCCGAGCTGCACTGACCCGCTTCTCCTGCATGTCTGGGGAGCACGCTTCAGGGTCCTCCTGAGCGTCCCTTCCAGCAGGGACACAGGAGAGGGGCTCCTGTGACAGACTGCACCAGCCTGGGGACAGCACCTGGGCCTCCCTACCCGCAGAGAGCCCTTCAGCCGCACTGGGGGCCGTGCTCCTTTCCCGCGGCTGCTGTGACAAGACACGACACCCGGGGCCCCTAAAGCCACTGGAATTCGCTCCAGTTCCGAGGCTGGAAGCCCGAAACCAAGGCGTGAGGCCCGGAGAGAAGGATCGTCCTGCTCGCCCAGCATCGGGAAGCCCGGGCATCCTGGCTGCAGGCCACCCCCTCCCACCTCCGCAGCCTCTGATTTCACACATCACTGGGTCCCATCTCCTCTCGTTATAAGGACCCCAGTCACACTGCAGAAGGCCCACCCAGATTCAGCTGTGGCCTCATCTTAACTGGCTGCACCATTTCCGAGTAAGATCACAGCCTCAGGCAGCAGGGGTCAGGGCTCTAACGTACCTTTTGGTGGCATGTCATTCAATCCACAGCGATGGCCTGGCTGCTGGGATGCCTAACACCTCCATTCCCGAGAGGTCTGAACCCTTGGGAATCACCCCCGTCTGTGGCCAGGGACGTGGCCTGTGCCCAGGCACAGCTAGAGCTGGCTTCTCCCAGCTCTGCACGCATCGTCCCTGCCCCGGTGTGGAAGAGTATCTCCACCTTCCCCCCTGATCCGGATAAATCCCCTCATCGGGGCAGGGACACCTCTTCTCCCCTCCAGTCCCTAGAGGTAAGAAGTTCCTCTGTCCCAGCAGCAGCCACAGCCTGTGGTTCTAGGGAACCTCTTCCGTGACCGCCTGGCGAAGATGAGTGGGACCCTCCCACCTTGCAGACTCCAGGATTGCACGGACGGAAGTCTGTACTCCTTCGGTGGGTCACGTGAAGTGACACTAAATGGGTCTGTGCCTGCTTTCACATCCTCTCTGTCCCTGTTTTCCTGCCATCGAAGACGGCGCACCATACAGAGGGCCTCGGGCCGTGTCCATGCAGTGTCCTGGTGTCAGAGCATGACCCCCAAGCTGGCTCTACCACTGCCCTTCAGACGGCTGTTTCCGGGCTGCAGGAAGTCCACTGCCTCTGGACCATGTGTCTTGTGACACAACCGATGGATTCCATGGTCACGGGCCTACTCCCACACCCACTTTGATGCGAAGTGGGTCCTGAGGTCAAGGGCAAGTTGGTGCGTGTTGGTGTTAGCTGGGGGTTGATGGACAAAAAAGGCAAACTCATGCCCAAAGAGGCTCGTGCAGCTCACTCGTACCCACTGCTTCTGCCTGGCTGGTTCCCAGATTATTATTTTAAGACAGGTTGTTGTTTTGTTGTGAACTCAGCAGCCAGGACAGGCGGTGAGACACAGCTTGTGTGGGACCTGAACACACAAAGCTTTGCAGAGAGGGGCTTCTGCACGCCTTCCTGCATGGGATCAGGCTACGGAGAAGTCCCAAGAGCCTGTAAGCTCAGAGATTCTGCAGATCAAAATGCTCAGGGCCATCTGCCCCGATGTCCCCAGCCCCCAACTCAGGGTCTTCTCTCTTCCCGGGGGGGACGCCTCCCTAGAACTTCAGACCTGACTTGTGTGAGTGTTGAAACATCGATGGAGCCCTCAACTCCCGCTTGTAAGTCCTGAGCCTGCCTTCAGCCACATCACCCCTCCTATTGCGGAGAATCTTAGTGGGCTCCCAAACAGGGCTGCCGGCCCTTACAATTAGCCTTCAAGTATTAACTCCCCTCATTTACTCACCCCCATCTCACCTTGGGTGATGGAGAGGAAAAGGTGGATTGATGTCTGCCAGGAAAATGGCCCAACCAGCTACCTCTGGTTTTCACAGGACCGATTATCTGGTCTTTACCAGATTGTTGGGTTCTTTGTTTGTTTGTTTATTTTTGAGAGAGACAGAGTGCGAACAGGGGAGAGTCAGAGAGAGACAGAGTGCGAGTGGGAGATGAGCAGAGAGAGAGGGAGACATAGAATCCAAAGCAGGTTCCAGGCTCCGAGCTGTCAGCACAGAGCCTGATGCAGGGCTTGAACCCACAAACCATGAGATCATGACCTGAACTGAAGATGGACGCCTAATCAACTGAGCTACCCAGGTGCCCCACCAGATTGTTTAATATATGTTTTTTGATAGAATGAACCTAAAACATATCCAAGAAATGGTTTATTGGGTGTTTTGTTTTGTTTTGTTTTGTTTTGTTTTGTTTTGTTTTTGGTTACTTTCAGAAGTTCGAGGTAACTGCATTTCCCAGGAGAGGAAAGCAGAGGAATGAATGCTTCTTTCTATTCACCATCAATGAATTTGAGTTGACTTGATACCGATGGCACCTTAGACTTTCTGATAGTGGCCCTTTCACAACAGGGGCCTCCAGAAGCTTGGGCGTTATCAAAAAAGTGTCAACTTGTTTTCTGCCTCCTCTCCTCCAGGTCCCACAGTCCTTGTGAGTCTTTTCCTCTCCTTTTTGTGTCTTTTTGAGAAGGCTAGGCAAAGTTTGGGGAGCTCTCTGTAAACCATAATTGGCTACATGTTCAACAACAAAACCTCATTTCTTGTGCAAACTGTGTGTTTCGTCCTCGGCTGTCGCAGGTCAGAAGCCCGGATCCGTGTCTGGGTCTGAGTGCCAAGTCGCACACATTCGTTTCTCCCAGCGCTTGTGGGTCCTGCGGGCTCACCTGTTTTCTTCCCACTTTGCTCCCGTGCTCTCCCATCCGGCACCAGCCCCTGTGGGGCCAAACCGGGTCCGTTCCCCCTTCCACTCTCGCCTCCCTTTCAAGCCTTTGCTACTTTTTATGCAAAAACTGAAGTGTGGAAGCCCAGCGTTGCCGTAGAAGTGATATTGCTGGGCGCCCTTGATGGATTTGAGTTCTAAACTTTGGAGGGGAGGGGAGGAAGAATGGCCCCAAAGAAGCAGAAGGAGGGGGATGGCAGGAGAGAGAAAGAGGGAAAAAAGTAAAACAGGGCATCGTCCTAAGAAGGGGAGAGAGAGCAGGAAAAAGCAGGGCAGAACCCTGAAAATACATTCGCGGTGACATCATTGCCTTTCCCACAGAGGCCATTGACTGGGGAGGCAGCGACCATTCACTGTCCTAAAGCCGGCTCGCCGGGCCCCTGGAGCCCTCGCTCTCTTCCTGAATGCCTTTTTTGTTGGGAAACAGTGGACTGTTTCTGAAGGCCTGAATAAATGACTGAGTAATTCAGTGCCATTGCCAGGAAGTCTGAGCCACTTGTGCGTTAACAATGGTGAACTTTATCTCCCGCCCCATGCTGGAGGTTCCAGCTGGAGGTCTGAATTCTAATAAGGGCTTTGCTCCTGCCTCGGAGGTTATGGTAATATTTTATCCATCTTTTTTCATTAAGCCCCAGTCATGGCCGCTATTGAGACCTGGAGGCAGGTCCTGAGGGGCCAGGGGTCCGGGAGGGTGGGGTGGTCGGGGTGAGTGAGGGGAAGATGGGGGATAAAACGAAGAGAAAGGAAGAAAGAAAATGGCTTCTGAATGAGCTGGGTGGCTCTGCTTTTCAATATGAGGTCCTGCATTGATTTAGAGGAGGGAAGGGAAAATCTCACTCTGACCCCATAAATCCGGGCGCCAGGAAGATTACTTTAGGGAGTTTTGCGTGTTTCAAATGCTGCCTCTCTCATCTCCCTTTTGGCAGAATGATCAGTAACCGAAGCTGATGGTGTTCTCGGAATTAGCATGAGGCTATTGGGTCTCCTTCCACTTCCGTATTTCAGTAGGCAAATACCCGTGTGTGTTGTTTAGTGACGCACTAATTTGAATTCCAGAAATTCAAGGAACTTTCCTTAAAGAACAGCTTTTGGCTACGTGGAAACTTGAAGTAGTTGTTAACTCCTCTCCTTGTAGATTCTGAGGACACAGCCCAAAAAGTGCCGGTGAAGAGAGTCAAGGCCATGTACCTGCTGGGAGACCCTCGAATGACAATTTTGAGTGACTGGTTAAATGACAGCAGATGCTTTAGTGTCAGTGGCCCCAGTCAGTCTTCGCAGCTGCCCCAAAAGAACAGTAGCATCATCCTAGTTTGAGTTATGCACACACAATGGTCACTAATGTACTGCTGCCTTTGTTGTGAGGCTCCTTTTTCCCCATTACTATAGTTCTTTTCGGGTTTCTCATGATCTTAGCTTCTTGTTGGGAGAAACATAAGGGTAAAGGGGTAAAAAGAGAATGGGGATAGGGGCGCCTGGGTGGCTCAGTCAATGAAGCATCCGACTTCGGCTCAGGTCACGATCTCACAGTTTATGGGTTCGAGCCCTGCGTCGGGCTCTGTGCTGATAGCTCAGAGCCTGGGGCTGCTTCAGAATCTGTGTCTCCCTCTCTCTCTGCCCCTCCCCCATTCATGCTCTATCTCTTAAAAAATAAATAAATGTTAAAATTTTTTAAATAAAAAAAAAGAGAAAGAAAAAAAAGAGAATGGGGTCTCCTGGGTGGGAAAGATAAGAGCAAGTGCTTGATTTCTTAATCTCCCAATAGACCCTGCTGACAAAAATAATCCGAATAAAACCATATATGAGCCACACACTCAGTGTTATCAGAAGATAGAAAAATAAACCATATTTCAGCAGAGCTTGCCACCCACCACCTCAAGTTCATGGGTGAGGAGCGTGGGGCTGGTGAGGTGGAAGCGACGGGGTGGAGACAGCTTAGATAAAGGAAAGAAACATCACCTCTGAAGGGAAAACCTAACACTAAACACGAAAATGCCGATTACAGTTTGGGACATGGGTCTCCCAGCACCTGCTCTAGGGAACTGAGCAACCTCAGAGATGGGGTCCTTCTGGAGAAGGACCAGAACACACGAGAAAAGCATGGCAGCCATGGAACAGGGCAACGAAGGACAGAAGGAAACCAGGTGGGGCTGAAGGAGGCTAACAAAAGGAACTAGTGACAGATACTCCACACTATCCCGTTTCTCAGCACCACCGCTGGCATCGCCCATTAAGGAAGCCATGCAGAAAAGAATAGACACGCAAAAAAGTACACTCTCAAACTTAAAATCCTTCCCATGAGATGAACAGGAATAGAAAATGCAGGTCATATTCATAGAAAACTATTGTAAGAAAATTGACAATATGAGTCAACACATAAAAACTGATGGAAATTCTCTGGGAAAAAAAATCAACCGCAAGGCAGGAGAGCTTTGTAATATAACAATTGAAACTGAATTAAGTATGCTCAAACACATGTTTGAAGATATAAGGAAAACACCTTAGATCAAACACTTAAAAATAGAAGTGGGGGAGGGTGCCTGGGTGGCTCAGTTGGTTAAGAGTCCGACTTTGGCTCAGGTCATGATCTCGCGGTTTGTGATTTCGAGCCCTGCATCAGGCTCTGTGCTGACAGCTCAGAGTCTGGAGCCTGCTTTGGATTCTGTGTCTCCCTCTCTCTCTGACCCTCCCCTGCTCTCTCTCTCTCGCTCTCTTTCTCTCTCTCTCAGAAATAAATAAATAAATAAAATAGATAGAAGTGGGGAACACAACAAAAAGATATAGAACAGTAGTTAATGGGATTCAGGGAAGAAATAGTAAGAAAACGACACAGCCCTGTAAGCAATGAAAGCTCAATGACAGGTGCTCAAAGAATAGATTCAACTCAAAACTTAATAAAGGCCAATAAAGAAAATGTTAAGGAAAACAGTCAAGAGAATAAAATTAAGATATAGTAGAAAAGAAAAAGAGTGACAGAGAAAATCACTGAATAGAGAAATAAGAGGCAAGTTCGTGCGTGTTCAGTTTAATTTTTTGGCATGGCTGAGCTGTCCTTCCCAGTTACTTAATTAAACACCAATCCAGCTGTTGCTGTGAGCCTGGCATTTTTCACATGTGCTTAACATCTACAATGAATTGACTTTAAGTAAAGGAAATGATTCTGGATAGTGTGGGTGGGCCTCATCTAATCAGTTGAAGGCCTTAAGAGCAAAACCGAAGTTTCCTGGAAAAGGAGAAATTCTGCCTCAGGAACACAGTATCAGCTTCTGCCCGAGTTCTCAGCATATTGGTCTGTTCTACAAATTTCGGAGTTCCCAACCCCACAATTGCATGAGTCAATTCCTTAAAGGAAATAGGTGTACATCCTATTGCTTCCACTGATTCCCCTGAATTTATATTATATAATAGATTATATATAAATATAAGTACATGCTCAATCCTAACTTTACAATCGTTCCTAATTGGGAGACATGAGAGCCATTCCTATTAAGTTCAGGAACAAGGCAAGAAGTCCCACTATATCTGTTACTATTTAGCAGTGTCCTAGAAGCTTGAGCCAATGTAATTAAACCAGAGAAAAGAATCAAAAGTGCAAGAATTGGAAAAAAACAACTGTCTTTGTGGGTGACATAATAGTGCATGATAGTGTACCTGGAAAATCCAAGAGTAACAATAAAACTAACTTAATCAGGCCTTAGTAAATAAGGAAGTCACACAATTAATCTAGAGAAATTAATAGCCTTTGGGGCACCTGGATGGCTCAGTCAATTGAGCATATGCCTGACTCTTGATTTCAGCTCAGGTCATGATCCCAAGGTCATGAGATAGAGCCTCCAGTAGGGCTATTTCCTGAGCACTGAGTGTGGAACCGGCTTAGGACTCTCTCTCTCTCCTTCTCCCCCTCCTCCCTGCTCACACTCTCTCTCTAAAATTAAAAAAAAGAAGAAGAAGAAGCAGAGGTAAACTTAAAAACAATTTACTCCCATCTTGGGGGGAAAAAAACTGTAAAATATATCAGAAAGACCCAACAGGAAATGGGGATGTTTCAACACAAACATTCTTCTGTGAACCAACCACACGTCAGGAATCGCGTATAATATAAAGGTGGCATCTCAGGTCCCTGGGAGCAAAGAAGGACTTTTTCATAAGTGACATTGGAATAATTGGAGAGTCGTAGAGAAAAAGATGAATTTAGATCCACTTCCCTCACATCTTCAAGAATAAACCCCAAATGAGTTTGAGATCTAAATGTAAAAATCAAATTGTGTAAGATCTAAGAAAAGAAACAAAGGTAAATTCTTCTATGGCTGGACTGTAAGAACATATTTGTAACAACAGTGAAAAATCCAGATGCAATAAATGAAAATATTGATATGTTTGCCTACATTACCCCCTCCCCCACACAAAAAAATCTTTCTGTGGCAGAAAGCATCATATATAAGGTCAAAAGACAAATGACCAAGTAGGGGAAAATACACCTAATATATAAAGAACTTTCATATATTGAGGGAAAGGGATCACAACTCATACTGGAAAATGGATACAAGTCATTCATGAATAGGAAATTGACAAAAATATATTAAAATAATATTTATATTTGAAAGATATTCAGTTCTACTCAGACTCAGAAAAATGTAAATTAAAACCACTAAGGTGCCATTTCTCAACTATCTATTTAGACAAAAGAGCTTAGTGCTTTTCCTGCACTTGGCAATGCTGTCTGGAAGCAGTGCTGGTGAGGACGAATACGGTATACTTCCTATGGGGGGGAGGGGGGATTGTCACTAGCACAACTGAATGAATATGCATTTATTCCTCAACCCAGAGATCTTACTTCTAGAAATTTGCCTGAATATATAACTCCAGTAGTGCAAAAATATTTTTAAAAATGAAAAAAAATTTGGAGATTATTTTTTGTAGAGTTTTGAGATTTCAAACATGTTAGTATTCTATTAAAACTAAAAAATAAACTAGGAGGGAAAGGAAATGGAAGTGAAAGCAAGCTGAAACACATGAATGCAACTGCATTTCAAGTGAATCACAAAACCACAGTGAGCCAGAGAGAAGAGCCAGTCAGCTAATTTGGGAATAGAATTGACCAGAGATCCTCAGTCTTGGGGCATGGGTTTGGGTGGGGTGGGACACTAAATGCCAGCAAATCCTCAACTCTTTATTCAGTAGTTTGCCTTTCATTGTGAATGTCTGAGTCCATTCACTGTTTTAGATCTATTATAGTATTGACAGTTAAGTAAATAGATTGATCTTGGAGACCAGCTGCTTACTGTGAAAGAACATATATAGGTATAGATAATAGACACAGTCATATAGATTATAAAGATATCTAGATAGGATGAAGATATGTATAGATAGTATATATAACATTTGTATATGCATATATCATATAATATTTATATGTATATGAATGAATTTGGATTTAACTGGAATGCATTGGCTTGGAATTTGAAAAATTAGTATACAGTCGTGATTTCTAAAATAAAAGGATGTAAATGTGTGCATCTGTTATATATGTATATGTATATGTATACATGCATTGTACTGTGTGTTTATATATCCCTCCCCCAATTCTGTACACCGAAAGGGTGCAGAAACATAGGCACCTTAAAACAATGAGTGCACGTGGGATGCAAATCTTGGTTTCTGGTTCCATTCTCTTTTGAATGCAACTGAGGCTGCCTCCAGTGTTAGGTCAAGGAAGGGGCCAGAGGAAGCTGGACTGTTTTGTTACCTCAGAAAATAAAGGTTTAAAAAGTGATGGATAACTTGTCAAAAGGACACACGGTTTCTGGGGGCTCTCATTGATCTATGTGCACAATTTGAGTACCACAGTATTTAAGGATGGTGTTGGATTATAAATATGAGCATTGAGACTAGGTTAATAATAAATAAACGATCCCACAGATTTATTCTAGGGCTTCCACAAGACGGAGACAAGGCCACTCACAAATCAAGTCCATTTGGGTATCTTGCTGCTGAGGGGACAGCGTGGGCACCGTCATATACTACTGGCGGGTTCCATGAGCTGAGCATGCACCTGCCTGGATTTACTGGTTTCAAAAATAGTGGACTAAAAATACCTGAGAATTTCAATTGCATAACAATATCCAAAGCGTGTCTGACACATTTCAGTTTACACAGTGGACTTGCGTATTTTGTCTTCTTGATTTCCCCAACTGCACTCCAAGGTGAGATTTGTATCTTCACATTTCAGATGTGAGGCTGGAGGCTTCGAACCGATTCGAGGCCACCAGCCATCTCAGATGTAGTGAGCCGGAAGGAGCTCGGATTCAGACAGAATAGTGATCATAGAATGGGAAACGGTGTGAATATACTCATTTTGTATTTTCTCATACAGCTTTACCATCTCTGGGACCCCTCTTCACTTACCTCTCGGGATTTACTGATGAAAACGCTAAGTTCTAAATGTGGCTTCTCCCCCGAATTCACATTTGGCAAAATGAGGAACGAAGGGAAGTAACCTATTGTCTGCTTGCAAGTCCTCTACCACACTGCCTGTCCCGGAGTCCCTGACCTCAGGGCGGGGGCGGGGCAGCGGATAGGTATGTATGTGTTGCTGTGTGTGTGTGTAATTTTCTCTTCGCTCCTAATATGCATTTGGGGATGAGCTTTGACAGCTTTATTTTCTTCCTTTTTTTCGTGAGGCATGGAACCACAGTCCTGTCCGGATGCTGGGCTTCTTGCATCTTGTGATGCCCTCTCTACCAAAGGCATCCAGCAGAATTGTAAATTCACTAAGGGATGAAAATGACCTGAAACCACTGAGTTCGGTCTATGGCCTGGGATCAGAGAGTACAAGAAGGAGTTGCTGAGCGCCTCTTTTCAGGACCAGCATGATCCTGCAGAGTTGAGAGAATCTGAGACAAATATCCTTTTCGCTCTCAGTGTGGAACTGCAACTCTGTACGGTGGAAAATGGTAGAATTAAACTAGCTGTGCTTGAGAGAAGTGCTTTCAGGATAACTGTGAATTAATCAATAAATATCTTCCTAAATACCTTCTTTTTTTAATGTTTATTCTTGAGAGAGAGAGAGAGAGAATGAGTGAAGGCGGGGCAGAGAGAGAGGGAGACACAGAATCCTAAGCAGGCTCCAGGCTCTGAGCTGTCAGCACAGAGCCCGACGTGGGGCTTGAACTCACCAACAGTGAGATCATGACCTGAGCTGAAGTCGGACACTTAACTGACTGAGACCTGAGCCGAAGTCGGACACTTAACTGACTGAGCCACCCAGGTGCCCCCCTAAATATCTTCCATAAAGGTTAAGTCAACTTGGGAAATTCATATAATTATGGAACTATCAGCAGAGTAGCTCTCCCAACTCAGTCAAGAATTTTAGAGAAGATTGTCAGTGTTTGAGACTAAAGACATGTTAACTTTAACATCCCTTCAGAATAATAGAATGACCGGACTCCTTCCCCTCTTGTGAAAATAGAAAGACCTAGAGTAATGACCAAGCTTAGAGAGAATCCTTTTATTGTGCACTCCATACGACTATCTTATAAGTACACTCTATCTTGGCCCGCGTTGATGTTTTAACCGGTGAGGGTGTGAAACTGGCATATAGGTGCTCATGGCACACGTTAGGGAGGCAGAGACAGCATAGGCTTATGGGCCAGCCAAAACATTGTCAGATCTAAGGTCAAATCCTTATCTTTGTTAGCTCCCTCTTCAGAATTTCTGCTTGTCAACTTCTTACCTTACAGAAAGCTAAATGATTTTTAATTTTCAAATCCCAGCCATGCATATAGAATGACATGTATGGCATTTCACACACAGCATGCCACCCAATCACACCAGTACAAATCTCTTAATTCCCCCAGAATATGCTGGTAGTTTAGTTATTGTTAATTTCTGTCGTAAGGCTAGTGAAGATTACTGTGTAGCCTTCTTGTCTTGGACAATGTTTATACCATGTGAATATACTATCTCCATTAACTTTGCAGCAAAGGGGAAAGTTATTCAGAATAGAATGAAAAAGAAATTTGTAGAATGTATGAACTCTGCCAAGAAACACATCTTGTTTTGTGTTTCTTGTGGGAGGGCTTTTTAAAGGGAAAGGAACTGAAATTCAGTGGTTTGTGCCCAAAGGTAATACTATCCTAGCTCTTGTTGCCTGTGCTTGGTCCCTTCCCCCCCATTCCCTCCCCACCCCCCTCCCCGCTCCCCCAGATACCCTAGAGCTTTGCCTCCTGTTATCAATGTTCTTTCTGGATTCCTTCCTCCATCTGTTTTCAAGATTTCCCTTCTTTCTAGCTTTCTTTATTTTTTTGAATAGCTTGGCAGATTTCTCTTTTTGCTGTTTATCCTTCTGCCTTTGAAACTAGTCAAAGAAACTGAGTTATTAATAACATTCATGCTAGTCAGAAACAAGGTTAGCATATTCAACTCTGCTTTCTTCCTCAGAACATTTTACACACACACACACACACACACACACACACACACACACACATTTATTCTCTTAGCCTCTTTCGGATGATACTGGGCAGTAGTAGTGAAATGGCCAACAGGTTTCTTTGAAGAAGGGAGAACAGAACTGGATAGGAGACCTGAGATGTCATATAGTGGAAATCTGGTCCTTAGGAGTTGATGGAGCCAAGGTCTATGAAGTGGAGTTAGAAAATGGGACAGCATGAAATAGAGAAATAGAGAAAAATCACAAATTATTCTGATTGATCTAAATTTACATGGCTATTTGCTATTTTATGTTTTTCCAGCAGTTGGGGTAAACTCGGAGCCTCAGTGGAGTTTTAGATCATCAGGAAACCCATTCTCATCTGTTCTGAAAGTGGCCTTGTCAGGGCACAAAGCCGTGGAGAGACCGGAACTGAATCACTTGGCTGTGGCCTCGGGGAGCCCAGGACAGGGTGACCCCACTGTGCATTGAGCTGGAGTTCGTAATGTGCCATGACCCCATATCAGCCACATGTCCCTCCATTCACGAAATAGGATTACTCAACAGCACTTCCTGATAGACGGTTTGGAAAAGGTGACAGGTTTTGATTATTTACAAAGAAGCAAAGAGAGTGCTTGATAATTTATTGGATACAGGGATGAGGAAGGTGGAGAGCCTGAGGATGTCTCTCTGGGCATTACTTAGAAGAATAGGTAGATGATGATCCCACATATTAATAGAGAAGGGCAAAGCAGAAAGAAGGAGTTTCATTTTGAACTGGCCAAGTGTGAGATGCTGGTGAGATTTTTGGTGGAACATTCTAGAAGGTGTTTACATATTCCAAGCCAAAACTCTACACAGAAAGATAGCAATTGTGAGTGAACAAATAGTGGTTAAAGCCAAAAGAGTGTGTATATCTCCAGAAGTGAGAAAAGGCTCTGCCTCCCTCTCTCCAGAGCGACGTGATAAATGGATGGTGACAAAAGTCCTGTGGATAAAGGTGTGACCAGAAAAGTGGATGAAAACCAGGATAGTAGGATATTCAGGAAGACCAGGGAAGAAAAGGATTCTAAGAATACAGGAATACTCAACAGTGCAAAATGTTTCAGAGGGGCCAAGGCCTCGATGCCTGGAAATGATCCATCGAAGAACTTAGGAGTCACTGGTGATCTTGTCATGGCCCCTGTATGGTGGGGGTGGGGGGTGGGCAGGGGGACAGAAGTCTGAGGGTCTGGGTGCAGGGAGGCTGGAAGTTGATATACTGTAGTAACTCTGACTTGGCCCACACTGGCCAATATTGACATATCCAGGCCTCCTCCCCGTCAATCCCATATCCATTTGCCAGAGATTCACCAGGCTGCTCTGCAAAGAAGGGAGGGTTATTGTTCCCTGGCCACATTAAGTTCCTGCAAGTTGGATTTTAACCCCTTTTGCAAATCTTCCATTTCCGTTATAAACATTCCATTTCCACTTTATTTGCCTGCTGTTCTGTATCACTCTGTTGCACCTTGCTTTTGTTTTCTAGCCAAACTTAGCTTTGCTAACCCAAACTACCATCTGGCCTGCTGCTGTCAATGACTTCATTAAAAAGTGAAAAAAAAAACAAAACAAAAAAAAAACAACCTCTCAATGAATGCCGCTCTGGAAGTCTAGGAACAATGGCGAATACCTTGGACTCATTCTTGACCCTTTTCCTCAGCCCTTTGGGTCAGCTGTGAGCTGGCCTTTCGTTCGTGAGTGATAAGAAATGGCATTGCAGCATTTAGCAGCATGGCTTTCGCTAAAATTCAGCTGTTCACATATCTGTCAAGCGTCTCTGTTGATAGGATTTTAGAAAGGGAAACCCAGAAGTTCAGGCGTCTATTTCCTACCAGCTTCTAAGCCTCAGCTCTGAGCTCCACGCGGAGCTGCATGGTTCTACCCTTTCAACTCTAGAAATCTCTTGTGCCAGGCTTCCTCCTGATTCTCCAGCACTTCCTGTTTCCCTCAACAGGAAGCACTGAAAGGAGTGTCCTCTGCCTCGGGGAGCTTCCACTGACCTCCAGAATAAGGAAGTGCTATTATGCATATCGGCTGGAAATTGAACAAAGGAAAATGAGCCAGCCCAAATAATAATCATCTGGCCCGCATGCACGCGTGCACACACACAGACACACAGACACACACACACACACATATGCCCACACAGGGGACTTTGGGATTTCAGATGCACTCAGCTTTAGTGACAAAAACATAAAACCAGGGCCACTTGGACTCAAGTGGGTCTAATTTTCCAGAAGACAGTAGAATAAGTAAGAGAGTGTAATGTAAGAAGACAGGCTGCGTGTGAGTCATGCTCTCACAACTGGCCGAGTGGCTTTGGGCAAGCTGTTTAAACTTTCTGTGTTGCAGATGCCTTCTATGTTAAATGGGGGTAACATCTTAATGGTTGTGGAGGGGATTAAGTGAGATCATTCACACTGACAGTTTAGCACAGTGGTTGACCCACAGAAAAACACAAAGTGCTGATTGTTAATTACCTCACTTTTCCTAGAGGAAATAACGATGCTTTAAGACTATGAAACATTCATCTCGAGTATGTGAAAGGTCATGTTATTTGAGGCAACGCTATAGAGAAAACCATAGGGAACAGAGTCCGTGTTGAACTATCGATCGACACAGTGCCCAGTACACTGGGGAAGTGCAATGGATCTTATCAATAAACAGTTTGATTCAACGGAGCGTATTTTTAGTGCCTTCAGTGCAGAACAAGATACCACTGATCGAATTGAGGTAAAAGTTTTCCCTCTCTCCACTTATCCAAATATAAGAAACATCGGGCTTTTTCTTTATGACAGAATCCTTGGGACTTTTAAATTGCGTTTCCACTTTCACCACGATGTGCCGCCTTGTGTAGACAGAGTCTCGGAGCTCCTCAAATGGGTGAAAACTAGGCAAACTGCTTAGAACAGCGAGCGGTGTGTGTTCGTCTAGCATCTGTGACCATAACACTAAGCTGAGGGTCGACCCAAGGGGACGGGCATCAAGTAGCTTCAGAGATGCATCTGTGAGCTCCTCCGTCCATGTGAAGCCAGAGGACACTCCCCAAGGGAGCTCACACCAGTCACATGCTGTTACCTTCAGCCACGTCCATACCCTCGAAAACACCGCAAGCAAGGACAGCTGATGTGAAACAGGAATTCTGATGTCACCGTGGAGGGTGAAGAAAAACATGTACATAAAGAATATAAACAACCAAGCACTAGCCTGTGTATTCCTGCCCCCGAAAGCCCTGCAGAGCTGGTTGACATTTAATGCTAAGTGATCATAGCAAATAGAAGCTGTGACAATTCCATAGGCTTCTTGTTTTGCCTTCCCTCCTTCCCTCTCATTTTCCCTTTCCCGATTTTAGAGCTCTAAATGAAAGACACAACACGCAGACTTGGGGTTCACAGGGTGATCCCCCTGAGTCGGGACCCAAGGGGCTTTATAAGTGGTGCTCCCAGATGTTACAAAGTGCTCCATTCCAATGGACCCTGAATGTAAAAGGAAGAAACCCGAGGGCAAAAGAACAGAATGAGGGAGTTACATTTCTCAGTATCATGCTGAGACTCTACAGGAAGTCTAGGAAACATCACGCAGATGAAAGGAAAGCAGGAAAAAGATTTTTGGCCAGAGCAGGTGCAAAACAATTAAGAGCACGAAGGCTGAGAACAGGTCATCCTTGAGCAGCTGGGGCCCATGGACTGTGCAGGCATCATGCCCGGCAGAAGTGCTGGGCCACCTGCGGAGCCCCCCCTTCCCCCCAGTCCCTACTTCATCCTCCTCCTCCCCCCCACTCCCCTCCCTCCAACTCCAGCCTAAGAAGCATGCTGGGGGGGCGGGGGGTGAAGGGAGGGCTCTCAGTGTCTTCCTTTATTCCCAGCCAATCAAGTAGGTCTTCTTAAACCACCCAACTCTACTTTAAACCCATGTGTTTTATTATCCTTTGGGGAAGGAGAATGAATTGCTACTAGGTTGCACTATTGCTTTAAAATAATTTGGGACATGGGGCAAACGCGAGGCTCAGTCAGATAAGTGTCAAACTTCATCTCAGGTCATGATCTCACAGTTCGTGAGTTCCAGCCCCGCGTCGGGCTCTGTGCTGACAGCTTGGAGCCTGGAGCCTGCTTCGGATTCTGTGTCTCCTTCTCTCTCTGTTCCTCCCCCATTCATACTCTGTCTCTCTCTGTCTCTCAAAAATAAACTTAAAAAAAGTTAAATAAGAAAATTTTAAGTAAAATAATTTGGGAGAATTTCAAGTAAAGTCACCAGCTTAGAAAATAGAAATGAGGCATTTGATTAACTTTCTTTCAAGGAGTGTTGGGGGTAAGATGATAAAAAGACATTATTTTTTTGTGAGTTGGGGACCCCCTTTGTCCTACCCCCTGCTGGCTGGGCAGGCATGCTCCACGCATCTGGACATTTCTAATAAACAAATATTTCCGTGTGTACATTAATTTTGTATGTTGATTCCTATGTGTATGTCTATCATTTATAAATATGTAGATTTATAACCTGTAAATTTGTTTGGCATATCTAAAAAGTAAGTCAGGTAAACTCTAACTAGAAAATGAGAGAGTAGGGGCGCCTGGGTGGCTTAGTCGGTTAAGTGTCCAACTTTCGCTTAGGTCATGATCTCGCGGTTCGTGGGTTCGGGCCCGCGTTGGGCTCTGTGCTGACTGCCAGCTCAGAGCCTGGAGTCTGTTTCAGTCTGTGACTCCCTCTCTCTCTGACCCTCCCCTGCTCACGCTGTCACACTCTCTCTCTCTCTCTCCTAGAAATAAATAAAAATATTTTTAAAAAAAGAGAAAATGAGAGAGTAAATAAATAAATCCCGTATTTGTCCAAATTCCTTCCATCTCATTGATACCCCTTTCTTGCAGACCACCATTGTCTCCCACTGGCCCAGTGTGATAACCTTCCTCCACCACTCCCTCCTGATAGCTGGTCCCCACATGGAGCTACAGTAGTCTTTTATTTTTTTTTTTACTTTTTTAACTTTTATTTATTTATTTTTGAGAGACGGAGACAGAGTGCAAGCAGGGGAGGGGCAAAGAGAGACACACACACAGAATCTGAAGCAGGCTCCAAGCTCTGAGCTGTCAGCACAGAGCCCGACACAGGACTTGAACTCACAGACCGTGAGATGATGACCTGAGCCGAAGTCAGATATTTAACTGACTAAGTTATGCAGGGGCCCCATACAACAGTCTTTTCAAAAATGACATATCATTATACCTCCTTGCTGAGACTCTCCCATGAGAAGAAACCTCTGTGTTAAAAGAGACTTAAGTGAAATATCAACCAGTTGTGTGATATGCATTTTATTTGAGTCCTGATCCAAACACACTCAAATGAAAATTATGCACACATTCAACTTTAAAACATGACACAATATTTGATAATATTTATTTGATTCTCTTCAATGTTCAGGTGTGATACATGCTGAATCATTTAAGGAGGAAAGAAAGGATCTCTGGAATTTGCATTATCATCTGGTCAGGATGGGGAAGGTTGAATGGGCCTTGGATAAAAGAAGGGTGGCCTGACTTGTTCATTGTTTTTTTTTTTTTAATTTTTTAATGTTTTATTTATTTCTGAGAGAGAGACAGTAGGAGCAGGGGAGGGTCAGAGAGAGAGGGAGTCACAGACTCTGAAACAGGCTCCAGGCTCTGAGCTGGCAGTCAGCACAGAGCCTGACACGGGGCTCGAACCCACGAACCGTGAGATCATGATCTGAGCCGATGTCAGACGTTAACTGACTGAGCCACCCAGGCACCCCATGACTTGTTCATTGTTGAAGCTGGCTGATGCGTATATGAGATTCATGGACTTCTCTATACTTTGAGTTTAAAATCATCTATATTCTTAAAACAAAAAATAGATAAACAAAGCCCTCCATGATTTACCATGAACTTTGAGTAAAACCCAAGGCCCCATGGTGCTTGACCAGATGTGACTCATTTTCAGGCATTCCCTGGGCCCCAGTTTCCGCCATATTGGCTTTTTGGGGTCCCTTCAACACATACAGATCTTTCTTGTCCCAGGGCCTTTTCACTTGTTTTTCTACCTGCCTGGGGTACAAATTCTCCAGTTCTTAACACGGCCAATCCTTTGTATCACTCAGGACTCCATTCAAAGGTCACTTTGCTGTCCCTGGCCAGCCATAAGCACACAATCGTACAGTCTGTCTCTCATTGCCCTGTTTCATCTCCTCTCCATATGTTACTCTTACTTGTTTTCTTCTTCATTAAGGTCTTCCTTCACCAGACTCATGTTCTCAGAATCTGGGCTCTTCTCTGACTTGTTCACTCCTCTGCTGCACCCTCGAATAAGAGGCTGGTGCATCATAGGCGTTCAATAAATATTTGCTGAATGAATAAATTAACATTACAATCCCTGGTCCAAAGCAAAATGTATTCCTATGTGTGGAATAAATTTTTCTCTCTTTTCAAAATTAGATTTTTAGGGACAGAAAGAAATGTCAATTATTTTCTTATTCTCTCCCTCTCTTTCATTGAAAACTATTAGAGATAAATTATTAATAGACAAGAGAAGACAATGTGCACACTCTCCTTGTAAGGACAGGCTCCTGTTAGTGGCAGTACCATCCAAAGAGAGAAGTAGAGAATAATTCTTACAACGAAAAAAGTCTCCACTACTGTAGTTTCCATGGGTGCTGGTTAGGTGCTGAGACTCTCATATCCTGCTGGGTGCCCACACTTTCCGTACCCAACCTTCCCTGGCTTCCTTTCCCACTTTTCTTCCTTCTTGAGTCTCCAAGAAGCTGGTGTAACCAACTTTCAAAACCTCTAATCCAGTTGCCAACAAAATAATAACTTGCCAGGGACTATACCTTGAATAACAAAAATAGACTTTGTCCTTCCAAAGTCAAAGTCTTTCACTGTTTTTCCCTTGTTCTCCAAGCTCTATAAGCCTCCACTCCAGCCCCTCCCAACCCTCCCCCATATTCCCTCTTGGTATAAATACAGGGTTATATTAAAAAAGTTTTCTTGATGTTCTACCAAATACCATTAAAAAAAATAAAACATGTATGTGACCACAATGTAATATCTTGTCAGTCAAAAGCACGGGGCACATTTTGCCTAAGGGGACACAGTCATGGAAGCCAGGGGGTTAAATTCATTTTTAATTTGCCCACAGATGGATGCACCCAGTTTTTCCTTTATCTGAGAAGCGGACATCCATAGTACAGCAATAACAAATATTCAGGAAGCTGCATTCACTGTGAAATTTAACAAAGGGAATTAGCCACAGTATGTGAACAGTAACTTTAAATAGCAGAAGTAACAAAGAGAGCTGTGCCTGATAAAGGAAACTGGTAATTAGAATATTAGTGCCCTTTCCACATTAAGTTTCTAAACTACATTAAAAGGTTGCTTACGATTCCACCCTTCCCTTCTCCCATCAAAATAGAGCAAAATAAAATATAACAGAGAGAGACAAATTGCTTTTCTGGATCATGTTTTACGAAACGGCACACAATTAATGTCAAATATGTTTCCACATAGAACAAAAGTTCTGCTTGTAAAAATTAATTTTAAAATATTTTTTAAAACACTGAAAATACTTTTGTAGAGACTGTTTTACCATTGTAGCCTTGAGGGAAGAAGAGTAACAAACGTCATTTTTCTCAGCCTTCATCCAGGAGCAATGGGCTGCAGCTTTTCCCTTTAATATTTAGTCTAAACTTTATTAATTTTTTTTCAAAAATAAAAGATTCTGTGTCTAATTTACGCTCACCTCCAGGACCGAGCACACGCACAGCTTACGTGATATAAGGCCTGCGTAAAAGCCTGTATTAGCTCGAGCTCTCTTTATTATCATTTTAGTTCAGCCATATTTTTATTTTTAAGCTTTAAAAGGCATTGATCTGAAACAAGCCCTCGCAGTGAAACAGTCTCACTGCAAGAACACTGCAGCAGGCAATGCTCCCAAGCAGCAGGGCCTCTGTCCTCCGGGGACCCATAACCAGGAGCCTGAAGCCACCATCCAGCTGACAAGAAGCAGGAGGGGTACCCCAAGAATGCTTTTCAAGTAACAGCTTTCGGAATAAGATGCGCAGAGTCTCTTATTATCCCGTTATTCTCCCTTCTGCTCACCTAATGAAATGTTTTCATTTCTGAGCTAACCATTTTAAGAAGGCCAAGAATAGTCCTGTGAATATCCCAAGAAGGATGACCAGGATAATAAGTGGAATGAAAATCAATAAGCTGGGGGTGCTTAGAAAATTAATCACTTAAGGGAGCCTCCGTGGATCTTCAATCTTTTGACAGCCTGTCAAGTAGAAGATGAAGTAGACCTATTCTCTATGATTCTAGAAGGGTAGAACGAAGTTCAACGGATGGAAATTGCATGACGAGATACCATAACTCAATATAAGAACTTTTTTTTTTTTTTACAATTAGTTCTATCCAAAAAATTAAACAGACTTTATGGCAAAGTAGGCAGCTCTTGGTTTCTGGCAGGGCTCCAAAGGCATTGACTGATGACATTGTCAGGGATGCTACAGAAAGGGTCCCTGCGTGGGCCACCCCAACTCTAGATGGCTGTGAGCCACAGCCTGAGACCCGTCCACAAAAAGTCACCCTTCCTGTCCATGGTAAAGGCTAACTGCAGGGAAGTACAGCCCAGCTAGGCACTACATTACATTTCTCAGCCTCTTTTGCATACAGTTGGGGTCATGTGACAAGTCTGACCACTGGAATGTGAGCAGAAAGATGGCGGCCATTTTTACACCATAGCAGTTAGGAAGCTGGTAGCTCTTTGCTGCCCTTTCTTCCCTATCTCCTGTCTGGGTGCTGAAGACTTCTACTGAAAGACACAACCCCAGCAGGAAAGGAGCCTGGGACCATGAAGTCTGCCCAGAGACCAAGAGCACACGCTGGACCAACATTGGACCCATGTTATGCCAGTGTAATTTGGGGATGTAGTTGTTTTTTACAGCCCCTAACGTGCCTACTCAGTTCTCCTCCAGATGTATTGATTCTGAGAAAATCTGGATTATTTCTGGAATGCTTGGATTCTATAGGAGTTCTAGAAATTTCTTTTTTTGGACCATGATTTTTCCCTATGACAAGCAGTTATGAACTTTTTTTGTTTCACCTTGAGTTAAGGTCCCCTGTCCTGCCTGAGCTGATTTTGCTCAACCTTCTCAATTAGGTAGAAGATGAAAGTCAACAGGCAAATAGTCCATTTTTCACTTGTGTTCCACACTGTCATTCCCAGAGGCACATAGAATTCTTGATTGGTGTGGGGACGCTCCATCCAAAATTATTTCTGCTGGTGAGAGTCTGAGGTCACAGGCAATGAAAGCGACCCTGGTTGGCAGTAAGATGGTGCCCTACTGGACCAGAGCATGCTACATTAACTGGGAGCCAGAAACCAGGACTTTTCTCGAACAAAGGCCCAGAATATCTGCTGCCTTAGTCTTGGCAAAGCACTCCGAGGCATGGTCTCTGAGACTGGATTTCTTCTGTGCACACATCATTCTTCTCCTTCCCCTTTAAAAGGCTATTTAATTTCCATATAACTGTGAAGGCTGGAAGCGTGCTTGGGACCAAAATAGCACCGATTGTGAAAGAGCATAACCCTGGTTAAATATTCGCCTCCTTTTACTGTGCTCTGTGGCCATTAAGTATTAATGTATTGAAGTTGTTGGGGTTGAAAATATGGGTCATCTTTTGGAGAGTGGGGCCCTGAGGCAATAAGAGGTTAATCCTTTGTCAGCGGCCATGTCAATCTACAGCAAAACCAGGTTCAGAAGCCGACGTGTTTATTTCCCTTGGCTGCACTCAGTTGGACACTGAGAATGTTATTACTAAAAGATCAAACCTTCATCTCAAGCCAAATTCCTACAGAGGGAGGGGAAGGGACGGACAGCCGGCTTGTTTTTCTGTTGTGTGCCTGGGCTAATCTATACATACATCCAGACCTGTCTTTAGAAAATGTCTGTGGGACTGTTGTATTGAGAACAGCATACGCACCCGTACAGGGCTAGGAAGATACTGACTAGATCAAGGATTTCCCCGCCCCCCTAGGTATCATCAGGGGCTGTAGCTCTCTTTGGTCTTCTAAATCTGCTAGGGAAGAAATCTGCCTGCTCCAGAAATTGATGCTGTCTGTCAAGGACACAAAGAATTGGTGTCTTTCTCTTGGGGGCTGGGGGGGAGTGGCTTCTGTCACATTGGCAGGCAGAAGTATAACTCTTTTGGGGCCATAATGGGTCGATACCGTCAATGTGGTTTGAAGTTTACATTCAGCTTTTCTTTGACTAAAGAGATGAGCATAAGGTATAATTAAAGCTTAGGAAATGGTGTCAGCACTTTGCTCACAGAAAGTGTGAGTGGAGGCGGGTAGCCCGAGGGGCCAGACCACGTGACCTTTCTGTGCAACTTTCTGGGACGGTGAGCCTTCGCCCTGTACTGCTTGGGTCAAAGGCACTGCTCATTTGGACCGTGCTCAACTCCCGATGTTCCATGCAAGGAAGGTCAGTCTTGGAGAGGTCCAGAGGTTCAGGGTCCCCAGCCCTGAGTGACCCAGTTGTGGCTAAATTATTGAGCCCGAAGTCACTCACCTCTCTGCGGGCCCCACTTTGGTCTGTCACTTAGAAACACATGTCCATGTTCCTTGAGAGGGACCCTCGTGGGCCAGGCAGCCAAGCCCCCTCCATGGCACCGAGCCTCTGTGACCCTGTGCGTAAGCTGCCAGCTAGAGAAGGAGCCCGGATCCCCGCAGGCGTATCCCTTCCCCCCCCCCCCACCTCACCCCACCTGAATATGACACGGAGTTGGCTAGGCTGCATGTGAACGTGTGAACGTGTGACGACCGCTGCCAGGCAGCTAATAATTTCTCCCAGGTCCGGTGACCCTGAGAACGTGGGGACACACATGGCCTCGGCTCCCCCTAGTGGCCTGCGGGACCCCATTCAGAGCTGTACGCCTACCGCAGCCAAGTATGTGCAGCACATCCCGGACCCAGCTCTGTCCCCTGGAGTCTCTTCACATCCCGGGGTCTGGTGCCCTTCATGCCCAACAGCACAGGCACCAGGGGGTTCCTGGGAGCCCAGGTGCTTTGGAGAAAGTACCTTTGACTCCTGCCTATAAGAGCAAACCTACCTACCATTGTCTCCCGCCTTCCAGACCACAGCTGGGATTTGGTGGCCTGATGGGAGGCTGGGCGCATGACCTTGTGCACCAGGATGGATGCCAGCACCTATGCCCAGGCACCCCTGACGTCTTGGTTTGGATCTTAGATGGAGGTTGTGAAAACTGTTCCAACAAACATTAACCTGCTTGGCTCTCCAACAACCAGAAACAACACAACCAGCATCAGCAAAACCAATCAAAACACCAGGGCCAACCACCCCAGAACTGAACAGGGCTATCAGGGCTCCTGAGCGGCCTTCCTTCTGCTGACAATTAAGAATGACTTATTGGGGGCGCCTGGGTGGCTTAGTCGGTTAAGCGTCCTACTTTCGCTTTGGTCATGATCTTTCTGTTTGTGGGTTCGAGCCCTGCGTCGGGCTCTGTGCTGGCTGCCAGCTCAGAGCCTGGAGCCTGTTTCAGAGTCTGTGACTCCCTCTCTCTCTGACCCTCCCCTGCTCACATTCTCTTTCTATCTCTCCTAGAAATAAAAAAAAAAAAAAAAAAGAATGACTTATTGGAGGGGCCTGGGGGTCTCAGTCGGTTGAACATCCAACTCTTAATCCCAGCTCAGGTCACTGTCTCACGGTTCATGGGTCTGAGCTCCATGTCGGGCTCTGTGTGGACAGTGCTGAGCCTGCTTGGGATTCTCTCTCTCCCTCTCTCTCTTCTGCCCCTTCTCTATTCTCTTTCTCTCTTTCCAAATAGATAAATAAATAAATATATTTTAAAAAAACAATGAGTTACTGGACTGTCCCTCTGTGTCTCCACCCGCATAACGAGCCTCCCCCAGAGACTGAGATGATACTTGGAGACCGATGAGGAGGTGTCTGCCACAAGGTAAATCTCAGCCACTTGCATCAGGAGCGCACCCAAATCACACACTTCTGTGTGTGATTCCTGGCGTGTTCATGCTTCAAGATTCTGCCAAAGTCAGACTAATTTTGCTTTAGATTTTAAGAAAAAGGCAGTGCTGTCTGCCATGACCCTCCTCGAGCGGTGTCGAAACGCAGCATGTATTTATGGCTCATGCGGCCATTGGAAATAAGAAGCTTTGGAGAATTGGATGCCTTCTGAGTGGAGTCATGGGATATTCTTATTTGTAGGCGGCTGGTTAAATTCTGACCTGAGTTATCTTGGGATGGCTTTTAAGTGGCCCACATGAGATGCATTTCGGGCTCAAGCCCAGTCCCTCCAGGACACGTGTCTGCTGAGAATGTTGGCACTGCTTTAGGAAAATTCTGGTGGCGAGACCAGGCCTCAGATCAATCAGTCCGAGGGCCCTAAAGATATCCCAGCCCCAGAAAGGCCACGTGCAGTGGGCTCAGACAGAAAGGCAAGGAAACCAGCCACGCGTTGTTAAGCGGAAGAGCCAGACATTGAGGGCTCTTGACCTTGGCCCATCTCGGCCGGTTCGTAACATTAAATACAGTGGCCGGGGTGGGGGCCAGAGCCTTCAATAGGGACTGCGCTGTGGGCACATACTGGATCATCTAAATGAGCCTCTTGAATCCTAGATCTTCGGCTGACGGGGTCGTAGCTTCCAGCTTCTGCAAGCGATCTGCTCAGTGCTGAGCCTCCTCCCTTCCCCGGGCCGGACCCCTTGCTTGCCCCCACCTTCTTTGTCTCTGCATGCTGAGATTACATATTTTTCCCAGGGCATAAATAAACTCGCTTGCCTTTCTCAAGGTGACTAATTGTAAAGAGTCCTGGGACATGGAGGAAATTGTTACTAAATTTACCTACTCGGGAAATGCATCATGTCTCTTCGGCATGAGATGGAATGTCGCTGTTTCCTGAAGGGGACCCTCATGATCATCCTTCAACTTCTTTAAAACAAAGAAATTTGCTGAAAGGAATGAGATATTTTTCCGTGACTTCTTACTTTTCCTTACCCCTATCTCTGGCGATGATAGGGACTCAGATGTATCTAAAATGAAGCTAATTTGGGCGACGGAAGGGGGGAGTCGAGGGGAGGTCCTGACTAACTCCAGAGTTTAGCGGATGCCATTGGGACTCAGCTTTGGGACGTAACAAAAGAAAGGCCTGGACAAAGTCTTCTCGGAGTGACCTCTGATGATGAACTTGGCCTTGCCTCCTCTCCCCTCCCCTGCGATCGGTGTGTCTTCTCGCTGGCTGCATGGGGAAGGCCTTGGGCACACCCCCCTCTCACCTCCCCCTTGGGGGGTGTTGTTACCCCGGTTGACACCGGGTGCGTGCAGGGCGGAGAGTGGGGGGGTCATCGCGGTCCCTCTCGGGCACCTCTGTCCCCCCAGTAAGGCGCTGCAGCTGCGACACCTTATGAAAATAGCATTACCATGTGTAACGTTCCGTAAATAAGCGGGCAGCGACAGCCGGGACGCCGCTCATCGCCGCTTTGATGCAGTAAGAATTGCTGTATTTTTAGGGGCCTCGGGTTTCTGGCGGCTTGTTTTGACTCAGCAGCCGCTGCCTTCCGAGGGCTCTCGGACCCGGTTTCCACCTCTTCTCCCCTCCGTGCTGACAGCTGTCGTCCTTTGACTCACAGGAAAGCCATTTCTCCACCCTTCCCCTCCCTCCCGGCTCTTTCCTGGCGGGACTCCCTGCAGACCTGGCCTCCCCTCCCCCCCCCCCCAGGGGTGGCAGAGGGCAAGGGCGGCGCGGGCTCCCCCTCCCCGCACGGGGCGGCGCATCCTATTTTTAATCCGGGGCAGCCGGGTGCCCTCAGAGGCGGCCAGGTCAGGAAGGTGGGGGTGGGGGGCGGGGCCGTGCCCCCGGGGTCTCGCAGGGAAGAACGCCCCGGCTAAGGGGGGGCTGCGGGGAGGCCCCCCGCTCACGTGCGCACCGACGGCCGAGCAGCGAGTCTCCGAGAGCTCAAGGCACGTCCTTGATCTCGAGATCGCACGGATGACACAGGGCGCACGGGACACCGGCGGCTGCCTCTGCTTTGTGACTACCCAGGGGGCGCCTCTCGGACTGGACTTGACCTTTCCAGCCCCGGCTCCGGCACCTTCCCGGCTCTGCGCCCGGGCCCAGGCGCGCCCTCTGGTGGCCGGGACAGCTGGGCACAGGCTTTTTCTTCCTCCTTCTGTCTCCCTCTCCTCTCCCTTCTCTCCCTCTCTCTCCTTCTCTCTCCAACTCTCTTTCTTCCTCCCTCTTCTCCCTCTCCTCCTCTCTCTCTCTCTCTCTCTCCCCCCTTCTTTTACAACACTGTTAAGCATATTCTCAGCTTTCGTGCTTTCCTGTAATCCCTGGAGTGACAAGTATTCGCTGCTGTTTGAAGACGTGTAGGTGGGACTTTTACCATCATCCTCATGTGGTCGAGCCCCAGTCAGGCAGGGCTCATCCCTGCAAACTCACACACTGGAAACATTTCTTTCTTTTTTCACTTAATGTGTATTTTCGAGAGAGAGGGAGCAAGAGCTTGAGCAGGGGAGGGGCAGACACAGCGAGACGGAAGATCTGAAGTGGGCTTTGCATGGACAGCACAGAGCCCGACGTGGGGCTTGAACTCACAAATCACAAGATCATGACCTGAGCCGAAGTCAGACCCTTAACCCACTGAGCCATCCAGGCGCCCCTGGAAACACTCCTTTGAAGATTTCCTTGCCTTCAGGATTCTAACCCCTCATCCTGATTTATTCCTGCGGCTCGAAATTAAAGGAAATCTCTTAAAATGGGTTTGTCTCCCTACTTTGTTCAGACTGTGTTAAGAGCTGCCATCCGGATACAGGCCAGAGGCCGAGCCCCTCGCAAACCCCCACGTCCAGCCTGTGTGTGCAGACAGCTGGCTCCACTTTGCTAAACTTTGGGGTGCAGAGGACACAGCCTCCAGGGACTGACCCCTGGGCCAATGTCCCCCTGCCTCCCTGTGCTGGCCTCTCTGGGCATCAATCCCTGTTGCTGGTCCATGACCTCCTCCGGGCCTGTGAGGCCTCCCCACCGTGGCCCAGGGGGGGTCTCTCTGCCTTCAACCATTGTGGACTCTTTTCTAAATCTCTTGGTGTTTTCCCTTCCTGCCATCGTGTATCTTGTATTTTCTTGTAAACAACTCCGAACTACTCCTGAGATTATCCCTCGTGCGTAGGGGCCAACCTTTTACCTTTCCTTCCGCTCTTTGCCTCCTTGGTTAACAATGGCGTCAGAACAGCACTCTCGGTGAACCACCGCGAGCTGTTCTGTTTACCAAGGTCATCTTGTGCCTCAGTTTACCTGATCCTCACGATGACTTTGCAGGGTCTCTGTTACTACTTTTATTCCCACCAAACCCCTGCAGCAAAGCGTAGCGAGCCCGACCTTGGCCCTGGTTCTACACGAGGAGGGTGGGGCTGGGACTGCACTCCCGGCCACGGATTCTGTAGCCTCCCTGGGTCAGTCCTGGGGTCTTCCGACCCCGCCGTGTAAGCTGCTGCCTGATGCTCATCGTAACAACCAGAATAAAGGGCTAGTTAATTCCCTGTTTTCAAATGGGAGTATAGTAAAATATTTGGATAAGCAAAATTCATTTTAATTTAATTTTTTTAAGTTTATTTATTTATTTTTAAAATGTTTTTTATTTTTATTTTTGAGAGAAATAGAGATGGCGTGACCAGGGGAGAGTCAGAGAGAGAAGGAGATACAGAATCTGAAGCAGCTCCAAGCTTTGAGCTGTCAGCACAGAGCCCGACACGGGGCTCGAACCCATGAGATCATGACCTGAGCCAAAGTTGGTTGCTTACTGACTGAGCCACCCAGGCGCCCCAAAGTTTATTTATGTTGAGAGAGAGAGAGCAGGGTAGGGACCGAGAGAGAGAATCCCAAGCAGACTCCACACCGTCACTGCAGAGTCCAATGTGGGGCTCCATCCCATGAGCCATGAGATCATAACCTGAGAGAAAATCAAGAGTCAGATGCTTAACCGAATGGGCCATCCAGGCGCCCCTTATTTCATTTTTAAATATTGCATATTACTGAATGTTGGAGGAGATATAGAGCAAATGCAAATTAAAATCTCTCTCTCTGATATTCTCCTTTGGTAGGTAAATTATCTGCATATACCAGTTAGGATGTTGTAGCCTCCAAATCTCTGAGAAGCAACCAAACTGGCTTAAACAGGAAATCGATTGCTCACCCCTACTCGGAGGGTATGGACAGCCACTCAGTCAGTGGCTCCCAGCTCTGATAGCAATCGCTTTGGCATCTGCCTTCCTTCAAATAATGGTTTTATTCTCGAGTTGGTGGTAACCTAGGATTTCGTACTTCTGAGACCCGCTTTGAGACAGGTGATGTTCTGAGCAGGAGAATAGAGTCGTTTACAGAAGCTTCCCTGGAACAGCTAGAAAGAGTTTTCTTGGGGTTCCCCTTCGGGCTTGCCTTTGTCCCACATCTCATCCTGTGGATCCCACAGTGGGCGGCCTGGTCCCAAGGCTGGTCCACCCCCACAGCGGCGCCACTTTCAGCGCAGGGAGGAACATGCATGGCAGGTGGAGAGATCTCTTGAGGACCAGCTGGGATTTCACTGTCCGCCGGTGAGGTTCCCGGCCTAGCGTGGCCAACTTTAGTGTTTAAATTTTGTTTTGGTTCCTCACTTGTGCGGATGAGTTTATATTGTGGGTGACGTGTGCATAGTTGATTACTCAGTCTCTCACAACAGTGGGATGACCAGGGTGGAGGCGAGTGAGTCTCAGGCCATGGCAGAGAGCCCAGCTTAAGTCAACTTGCTCTCTGGATTGTTTGGTCTTGCGGCTGTATTTTTAGTGCTCTGCCTTCGGCATTAATTCACCGTGTGCTTACTGAGCCCTCAGCTTGTCCCTGGTCCTGCTCCAGGCTCTGGAGACAGGGCGGTGAGCCAGGCTGCGAGGTTCCCCTCTCTCGAGCTCACGTCTTAGAGGAGAAAGGTCAATAAACAGATTAACGAAAGGGATCCCTTAATAACGGGAAGTGCCATGTAGCAAACCAAATGGGATGCTGTGAAACAGAGGAGCCAAGGAGTAAGGGAAGAACGGGCATCGTACTTTGCAGGACTTGTTGTTAAAGAAAAAAACACAAAAAGCAACAAAATAAAAACCCACCATGGAGGGGTGCGATGCTGGCCCCGGGCAGGAGGCTGCTTTGGCTACACGGTGGTCAGGGAAGACTTCTTCACCAGTGACTCTGGGAATGGATTCTGATGAGTGCTGAATTCCAGCCATGATCCTGGGGGATAAGCAGTGTGGCTTGTCACGGACGCAGCAGATAGGGACAGCCTGGGGACAGAGGCCCAGAGTGAGGCCAAAGGGCAGAAATACCATCGAAGCACATCAGATGGCATAGGCGACCTGCAGAGGTTCAAGATCAAAGCTTGTGCGGATTTTATTCTCTGCCAACGGAAGGTCTGAAACAGAGGCATGTTGTGACTGTATTTGTGCTCGGAGAAATTCACTCTGGTGTTCGGGCAGGAGGAAGAGAGATCCGTGGAAAGACTATTCCAGTTACCTCGGGGGTAGAAAAAGATCCAGACTCAAATGAACATAACCGAGAATCTTTGTGTAGATGGCGAAACAAATGTTTGTATCCATGGGATCATATTTATTCTATTGAATCAAACATAGATTGTATCCACTGGATGTCCGTGGACTTTGGGTGCCTTACTATTTATCACACTAAGCTTGCGTGTCTACAGTGTATGTGAAATACAATGTCACGTAGTTATGTTTATTTAAATGTGAAAATACCTGCAGTATTTCTGTATCAGGAGAACTCACCTCTGCTCAGTGTGGCCCCTCTTCTCCCTCCAATCTGATGCCTTGTGGGCTCTAGTACAAATTCGACGCTGCCCTGCCTGTCCTTAGGAGCTCTGAGCCCTGATCCGGATGGTGGACGGCCTGTGGTCCTCCCACACGGCCAAGACTGCCCCACCCCCCTCGGTGAGCTGCTTTGCCGGCCCTTGGGCCCAGGAAGACCCTCACCAGGACTCTCTGCACCTCCATCACCGAGACTGTCACCTGCCACCAAAACTACCACTGCCTCCTTTTTCTCCAGGGTGCCAGGGTCTGCGTGCTTTTCCAGGGGCGGCGGCGTGAGCCCCAGGGTGCCAGGGTCTGCATGTGCATTTGGGTGTCTGCACAGCCTGCCCTCCACCCCCTGGGCCCTCCACACACTTGCCGGACACAGGGAATGGGAGAGCAGTGGCAGGTACCAGGGCGGGTATGGGTCCAGACCCTTGTCCCAGGATCAGGCGGGTCCAGCTTCTATAGCTGGCAGCCATCTCTCTAAGCCTTGGGTTTCCCCTTTGTAACGGGGGGTAAAGGTGCCTCCTGTGTTGTGTTGGGGCAGGTCCCCAGACTGGACGCAGGGCCTCCCTTCCCGCAGCTGTGGAGTCTGGGAGATCTGGGTGTGGACACCACCGGCTTCCTTGGAGTCCCCTCTCGTTGGCTCGTACATGGAGTCTGCTCCTCCTGTATTGTCCTGACTGCCACTCCTCATGAGAACACCAGCCAGACGGGATTAGGACCCTCCTCCAAGATCTCATCTAACCCTATTCACTTCTTTGTTTTTATTTTTCAATTTTTAAGTTTATTTACTTATTTTTTTGGAGGGGGGAGAGAGAAGAAGCAAGGGAAGGGCAGAGAGAGAGGAGGAGAGGATCCCAAGCAGGCTCCACGCTGTCAGTTGGGAGCCCGATGCGGGGCTCGAACTCACAGACTGTGAGATCATGGACTGAGCCACCCAGGCGCCACAAACCCTAATCACTTCTTTAAGGACCCGGTCCTCAGTGGGGGGTGGGGACTTCAGTGTGACTCCGAGGGGACACGGCTCAGCTCACAGCTCCCCTCGGAGAATTACTGCACATGTCACGTGTGACCACTCACACGAAGCTCTCTGTGCCGTCCGTGTGGCAGGCAGTTTCTGGGTGACGTGGGCTCTGCACTGGCTCCCGTTGGAGGTGAGGCTGCATGGGCTCCGCAACCAGCCGCCATCTGCACGCTGTTTCCCAGGCCCTTGGTCCCTCGCTGCTGCTGTTGTGTGGGCCGAGTCACAGGCCTGTGTCTTGTCCCCGCAGAGGATGCATGCTCTCCAACCGGGACTGCTCTTGTCCGTTTGCAGATCTCTCTGGCGGGTGTTACCAGGGGGACACCTGTACCAGTTACGAGTTGAAGGAGAAGGTGTGAAGTTCACTGGCGGGATGTGTTCATGGTCTGCGCCAGCTGCATGCCGGCTGGGGGGACGGAAGGGCGGAGAGTGCGAACCCCAGATGCCCTTCGTCCCGCCTCCTTCAAAAGCCCCAGGAAGCACTCATAACTTCTGGAACCCGACGAAGCTGAATCCCTCAGATCCCAACTCTGCCCAGAGTGGCCCCTGTTCTCGCCAAGTGATACAACCTCTCTGAACCTCCGTGTTCCCCTCTTTTCTTTTCTTTTCTTTTCTTTTCTTTTCTTTTCTTTTCTTTTCTTTTCTTTTCTTTTCTTATTATTTGTTTTGTTTAAGTAGGCTTCATACCCAGCACGGAGCCCAATGCAGGGCTTGAACTCACAACCCTGAGATCAAGACCTGAGCTGAGATCAAGAGTTCAGACGCTTAACCCACTGAGGTCCCCTGGTGCCCCGCGTTCTCCTCTTCAACCTTGACCTCCCCTACCTCTGCTGCACTGTTTGGTGGTAGTTTCAGAGACCTACTCGGATTACCCGAGACAATACAGGGCAGTGGGGTGTAAGCGATCCTCTGGGGCCCCCTCACCTTTCCTGCCCATGTCACGGGCCTCTCGTGAGCGCCCACTCCACTGCCTAGCCCTGGGTTTGGTGTCCAGCCCCGCTTACTACATGTTTGTGCATTAAAGACATCATGTGATTTGGGTCCACTACTATTCTGCCTTTAGGTTCAAATTTACTCTCTCTCAAGAGAGTTTGAAATTGGTGGCTTTCTTTAGAAACGGGGAGATTCTTTAGTCAAAGAAGGCTATAGAGCCCCCGTCTGCCAGGCGTCGGAGAACCCACAGCCAAACACAGCCGGAAATCTGTGCCCTCCTGGAGCTGAGATGGGGGCTGGGGACGTGGAGAGAAGCAGCAAACACACAGAAAACCCAGGGTGGTGAGTGCTGGGCAGGGGGTGAGGTGGCCGGGTTGGGAGGGGCCGCGCTACAGTAAGTGGCGGGTCCCGGGGGCCTCCCGAGGTGACTCCTGAGCAGAGACAGGAGGCAGTGGAAGGAGTGAGCTTCCAGAATCTTTTGGGGGAGACACTCCCAGGCAGCGAGAAGAGGAGCCCAAGAGGCCAGAGGTGAGAATAAAGACACATGTCCCCAGGGTGGCCTGGGGCTGCGGCTTGCTGCGGCTTGGGGGGGGGGGGCCTGCGGGTGGCGTGGAGGCCCTGAGGGCTCCAGCAGCCACCTTGAGCGAGCACAGAAGGAACCAGAATGACCGGAGCAGAGGAAGGAGGAGGCTGACAGTGCCTATGGTGACTGGCTGCCTTCTCAAGTGGGGGGGGGGAGGCCACAGGAGGCAGGTGGGGGAGGGGAGGGGCCAGGTGGAGGCTGCACAGTCGGAGGGGGAGGAAGGGAGGATGGAGAACCCTCCTTTCTCTGTCCCGTGGGAGACAGAGTCTGTTGGCTTCAGCTTGGAGAGCTGAGTCCCGAGTCAGATTCCGGTCACCGCGAGGCTCTCTCACTGATGGTGACCCGGGTCGCCCGGTGCAGACCATGTCCTTGCTGAAAAGCATTACATCCATGGCACCACCCCTCTGCATTGTCGCTCTCTATGGCCTGTGCCAGATCTGGGCGTCCAGATGGGCGCACACATGTGAGTTCTTCTGCTTCTGGATGAGACCACGCTTGTTTGTCTACACCTGGAGACCATCAGGGTGAGACATATTTATTTTATTTGCAGGTCTGCAAGTTTGCAGGACACAGCGCCAATTATTCTCTGAGCCTTTTCTGTCTAAGCTTTTAACTTTAAAACCCCATTTTTATGTATCCATATTGTGCCTGATCAGGAAAGCTTCTGTCTTCCAGGGATTTTTTTCTCCCCTCCTCCCCTTTTTTAAACTGTTATTAGGTACTAAATATCTCCTTGGAATGAGAAAGGTTGAGTTTAGAATGTGTTAGTAAGGCAATGGGTAAGAGAAGTATGAAATCATCCAGTTTTGAAACAATTTTGTTTGTCTCTGCGATGCCCGGAGGTACGCACAGTACCCGCCGGATTCAGAGGAAAGAGCAGCGTCCTTCTGACTCTTTCCTGTACGTCTGTCTGCCACTTCCCTCTGTGTTCTTTTCTCAAATCCAGACCCTTTTTTTTTTTCAGATGTAAAAAGCACAGAGGAACATTTCCTTCGGAAAGGTAGCCTGAGTTGCTGATGGCCCCCATCCAGGATATGCAGAAGTTTTAAAAAACGTTATTGCAGTTGAACATCTTGCTACATTTCTCCGCCCCCCCCCCCCCCGGTTGTCATTCCATCTTATATCTGCTCACAAACCCAACCAGCCCCCCACCCCCCAAGATGAGGACCACCCTTTACTCTTTTTCTGATCTGCTGAAGGTCCTTGTTTCATGTCTTGTACGTAGGGAGCCCTCAGGAGATATTTGTGGATTGTATTTGAATCTTCCCCCCAAATCCAGGTCCCAGAAATCGGGACTCAATGCGCACAAGCCCAGAATCTCAACCACTTCCCGCCCATTGCCTACCGCAGGACGTTGCATGTGGCAGGTAACCTTTTAAATAAAATTTGTGTCATTGTAATTCTCTCCGCTCAGGGTCACACCTCCACCCGCCACTTGAGATGTCCGAGGACCTCCTTGAGGGTGTCTAATTAACTGGAAGTGCTAAAGTGGCTGCGAGCTCAATTTTCCTTTTTCACCTTCATTTTTAAATTTCGAGGGCCTTTTGAGTCTTGGTATTTCGTAAGCTCTCCCTTCGGGGTTTGTTGAGATAATGTGTTGGGGTGACCCACAGCTGATCCAGGGGCGGTATTTTCTTTAAAAACCTCATTATTGATGAATTTAAGGTTACAATGGGCTGGGTGTCCGCAAAAGATGAATCATTCAGCAGGATTCGTGGAAAGCATCAAACTGTGGGGATGGGCACAATTCAGAAAGAGGAGAGTCAGTGACAAGCTATTTTGTATTTGCCTGGCAGTTGAAAAGAGGGTTTAAAATCATGGGAAGTCCCCAAGGCGCCCATTAATAGCCTATTCCGTGTCTTTGATTCTTGCAAAGTAAAGATATTATGCTACAGAGTCTCCTAAAATTAAGGAGACATGGGTGAAACGTATCACATTTGATTTACACACACTTTAGTTTTTTTTCATGAAGTCTGGTTAAGCTTGGAGCTTTTCTGTTATTTTACTGTTTGCATTGGTGTCTGGATAGATGTTTGCCTACATTTTAGCTTGTGAGAATGTGGTGGTTGTTGTTTTTCTTTCCTAGACCGGAAAACATACCAAATATCCTTGGTTTTCTACCTCAAAAATTCTTGGTTACGTTCTCTTGCTCACAATGTTTTGTATCCAAGAAAGATAAAAAGGAGGAGGGAGGCATAATCCCTGGGGGGCCTCTCCTGTCCACGTGAACTCAGCCAGCTGGGCGCTCAGGAACCTGGGGGGACTTGGACCCACAAACCTCCCCACCCCCACCCCACCCCCCATGGAAGGCGTGGGTGGCTCTTCTTTCTTTCCCATTCAATTTCCTGGCCTTGAAATCTGCTCTCTTTTTCTCTCAGTTTCCAACTTCCCGGTGGAGAATTAGCCCTCCTCCCCGGTTCTTTCTCGCCTCAGGCAACTCTGTCTCCTTTCTCACATCAGGAGAAAATTTCAAATGTGTACAAAGCCTCCAGTTCATTTGCCAACATCATTCTTCCATCTTCCCAGAAGAACAATTCTTCTCAGAAAATCTACTTCTTTTCCATCCTGGAAATTACAAGTTGTACCCTGATCAAGTAGATGCTCGTATTATTGGAGTGTGGGGACTCTCAGTCCTCAAAGCCACCATCCATGTTGGGATCGTGCATCTTTTATTGATTCCCTAAGTTTTTATCAAATTCCCCTTCTCTGTGCAGAATTGCCCTCCATCTGTGATTAATTCGAAAGGCCAAACCTATAGTGTATTTCATATTACCTTTTAGATACTTGTCTTCTGAGAGGGAGAAACAAAACTGATTTTGTTGACTTGTGCATAATCGTGTTGAGCTTTCCCATGGAAAGACACCAATGTTTAGGTGTGTTTATGTCTTGAAAAAAATGGAGTCGCTGCTGAGTGCTTCTTTCTGTTGGTAAAAACTGATAACAAGATTGAAAATGATGCGAACTTTCTATGGTACGTCTTAGCCTGTTGTCCTGGAATTGTCTGGGAATTCATATGCCTTCATTATCAGGCTGTCATTTTCTTGTGGGTAGGACTTTTGGATTTTCCTTTATATTCTCACACATTGGGTCATAGTGATCTTTCAGTTAATTTTTTTTAAATAAATAAAAGAATGATTTACCAGATATGTTTGAGGAGAATCTAAATAAATGAATGAGTGAGTGAATGAACGAGTGTATCTGGGATTTTTTCAATTGATTTCGATGCGGAATCAAGGTTTGGTTCCAGACTGAAGGGCATGTTCGCCTCAAAGATTGTCTAATTCTGTCCTCAGAATCCATTCTTTACATTTATGTGTGGAGGGAATAAAATAGAGGTGTGTGCAGAAGGGTTGAACACTCTTCATAAAAAGTGAGGAGAGATATGAGTGGAAAAGATGGTGGGCAGATGTGAGCCAAACAACTGTAGACTGTGAGGTGGCTGAAAATCCTGGGGGGTCAGAGAGCACAGGCAGATGGCATGGAATCCGGAAGGCACAGGATTCCATAAGACACTGTGATTTCTAGAACAATCTATACCAGGTCATATGACATGAAAACTGACGTCCTGGATTATGGGGCTCATGGGTGGGATTGAGAGTGGAGGAGAGGATCTAGTAGATATTTCCAAGGCTTCTAACAATACTAGACACAAGGGTATCAGTTTTGAAAAATAAGAAACTACTACTCCTGTGCACTGATTTATCAATTATGGAGAAAGTAGTGTGGTTTGCAAAGTGGAAAACACATGATTAAAACATTTTTTTCATGTTTATTTATTATTGAGACAGAGAGAAACAGAGCATGAGTGGGGGAGGGGCAGAGAGAGAGGGAGACACAGAATCCAAAGCAGGCTCCAGGCTCTGAGCTGTCAGTACAGAGCCCAATGTGGGGCTTAAACCCACAAACCATGAGATCATGACCCGAGCTGAAGTCAGACACTTAACCGACTTGAGCCACCCAGGCGTCCCATGATTAAAACATGAAAACAAGTAACCAAATGTGAAGTTGTCCGTTCCAATGTAGAATTGTGTGTTTTTCCCTAAATCAAAAAGAAACCTCTCCCCCACCCCCCCAAACCCAGACCCTCACTCCAGTTAGTTGCTTCTAGGACAGGAATGATTCTCAGGGTTCTAAAGTTTTAGGATCATATGCTGCTAATGACAGAAAGGGATTTGGAGAATACCTGTTATTTCTCTTAGGAAACAGACGAAGGCCAAGGGTCCCTGGTTCTTTGGAGGCGGAGACAGGACTCAAATCTGCTTCTCTTTATTGCTTTACTAAATCCTCGCCCACATCTGTTGGTGAAACTGCTGCCCCAGGCCTGAAGTCATCCCATAAAATGGTAAGTGATCCAAGCCTACCAATAACCTGTGTGACGTGTGTGTGTGAGACTGAACTGAACAAAGACAGAGGCATGGGTGTCTATGCATTGCAGCACGGAATGGCAGAGAAGGTTCTGGTAGGCAAGGCTGGAAACTGGGACTGTGAGGAGGCCAGGGAGCTGTCCACAGGTGATAGCTTGCTGCAGCCTCATAAGCAACCTCTGAGGTAGACCTGGTCCCACGTACATGATGGGGAGGCAGCCAGAGAGGCTGAATCCCCCCACCGGGGCTGTGCGCCTGGGAGGTGACCTCACTGTGATTCCAAGTGCGGTGGTATCTCTCTCCCAAGCTGTGTGTTTTTTGGTGGTGATGTAGGGTGACGGCGCGTGTGGTTTTGTGTGTTTTAGCGGTTGTGGTGACTGCAATTATGTCCCCCTCAAATTCATATGTTGAAGCTCTGCCTCTGAGTGCCTCAGAATGTGCCTTTATTTGGAGACAGGCTCTCTATAGGGGGGAAGCAAGTTAAAATGAGGCCATTGCCATGGGCTCTGATTCAATAAGACTTGCGTTTTACAAAGGGAGATTTGGAGATTGCCACTTGAACATGAAGACGGCCATCTACGAGCCAGAGACAGGGGCCTGGAACAATCCCTCCCACAGACTCAGAATGAAACAACCCTGCAGACACCTTGCTTTCAGCCTCACCCATTGGGCCAGCCTGTTATCAAGCCACCCAGCCCCTGGGACTTTGTGACAGAGGCCCCAGGAAGCAGTATTAGGGCATTCTCAGTTTTTATTGGCCTCTCTACAGAAGACATTTGTCCAAGTCCAGCACAAAGCTAACTAACATGAAACTTTCTTTTCCTTTATAATGGTAAAATATATAGAACATAAAACTTGCCATTTTATCCATTTTTAAGTGTACCATCAGCGGCACTGACTACATTCACCGTGTTGGGCAATCAGCACTATTCATTTTCAAAACGTTTTCATCATTACAGACTCTTTCTCAATCTGTCTGCTAGATGTATATAGGCTTCGCGGATCTGTTTCTGCACATCTCTGATTGCGCTTGTGAGAATATCTATCAAAAATGACATTACAAGGACACCTGGGTTGCTCAGTCGGTTAAGCACTTGACTTTGGCTCAGGTGATGATCTCACGGTTCGTGGGTTCGAGCCCCGCATCGGGCTCCTTGCTGACGGCTTGGAGCTTGGAGCTGCTTCTGATCCTTGTGATCCCTCTCTTTCTGCCTTTTTCCTGCTCATGCTGTCTCTTCGTCTCTCTCTCAAAAAATGAATAAATATTTAAAAACAAATTTTAATATCACTATTGTCAACTGGACAACCAGAATCCACAGCACACATTGGAAGATGCTGACTGTGAATTCTTCCACTGGCTTCCTACGGGGCCACGTGCTCTGCCCTCTCCCTGCTTCCTGTAGCACCTGCCAAGCCACCCTCTTGCTTTCCTTCATCCAAGCCTGCTTTGGCCACAGGGCCTCTCCCTCTGCACAAATGGTCTCTCAGGTGGCACTCAGCGTGTTCACTCAGGTTCGCTCTGAGCTCACATGTCACCTTCTCAGAGGCACCTTCCTGACCCCCCTTCTCAGAGGCACAGACTAACGCGGGGAAGGGGCAAATGCAAGAGAGGCCGTGCTGGGGTTCCTGATTGTTCTGGATCTCAGGATGCTACGCCTTCTTTCCTTGTTCTAAGCAAGTTCTGGTTTGAAAGAAAGAGTGTGGCTTCTAGGAGCTACTGGTGCTCTGTTCCCGGTCACAGACGTGACCTTAATCTGCCCCACACCCAGGAATTCTTGCTCATGGTCACCAAGGCACTCTGTCCCATGGAGAGGAAGGGGCTGCTGAGGACGGACGTGCATGTTGCGTACATCACCTCTGCTCACACACATGCCCCACTGCCCCTGAGACTTCATCGACAGATCACAAGTTCAAAGATAGAATGACGGATTTTAGGATGCGATGGCATTAAAGGGAAGTGCAGGGCCCATAAGGCAGCCTGGTGGCGGAGCGGGATGGACACAAATCTACAGGTTCACGCCTTCCCGGAATTGCCCCACATCGACAAATACACCCCCGTCACTTTCTTGTTTTATCTTCATGTCAACTCATCGCTCTTTGTTCAAGACCAATTTCTCAGCCTTGCCTGTAGAGCCAGCTTCCTCTCATGCTCTGCAAGGTCTGGCCTGGGTTTAATCCTGCTTCTCCTAGACTTTCCGCCTCTCACCTGGCATCACTTCCACATCTATACCCTTCTTCAAGTCTTCCTCACGCAGCGATGACAGTGGGCCCCACCGAGAAAACTCCATCTTCCCATGTGTCTCCCTCTCCCTTGCAACCAGGCTCCGGAATTCTTTCCCTTGCACCCTCTCGGGAACATAGTTTACAGGATGAGGTTCAAGGTCATTGCTCTGTTTGTTTCAACACCTATTCTCCATAGTCACCCTGCCTGAGTTCTGGTTCTCATTCTGCAGGTCACAATCCACGTAGGCACCAGCGAGTCAGGAGGGAATGGTTCTCAGCACAAAGTCTCATATTCTTTTATCCCAAGGGTGTCACTTGATTTCTCAAAGCCCAAGGGGCTGCAGCAAATCCAGGGCACTGACTGGCTGTGTTTACAGAACAAAAGACGCAGGGAAAAGTAAAACCATGACTACACAGTTGGGTGTTTGGATTTTAAGATAGGAAATAATTGAGATCATGAGGGTACCTGGTATCTGAAGTAGGATCATTAACCTGATATATTCAACCTGTACCCCGCATGGGAGCCCCTTGCAGCCACCCACCTCGGAACTTGAGCTTCCCAAAGACCTCATGTCCCACGGAAGGGGCGGGTCTTTGTCTCAGGGTCCAGGCTTACTCTGAGTCTCCTGAGACTCCCAGTAGAATTGGAAGCTGTCCTTAGGGAAGAGAGGAGTTACCTGAGGATTGGCAGGAGCCTGCCGGTGGGCGATTCCTAACAAGGACCTCAGCAGTCACTGCCCAGCCAAGCTGAACAGAAATCAGGGTCCAACCTCAGGAGGTCGGAGCCATGAGTCAGAGACTCTGGAGGACCCCTGGGTCCTGACTGGGGCTCCCTGAAAACAAGGTCTGAGCTCATCAGACCCTGCTGACACCCTCAGGGAATAGCCACAGGCAGGTGAGGAGGCTCCTTGGAAAGGCCAGTGAGGCAGAGGCAGCTCCTGGTCATGCAGACCCTCCTCTCCCCGACACCATCTCGGGAAGGAGACTGAGGTAGGATACGACCTTGGAGGAGATGCGACCTTGGAGGAGATGGTGTGGTCCCCTAACTGGGCGCAGATGGCCTTGTAGGGATGCTAAGACCTCCCTGGACAAACATCACCAACGGAACCAAATGGTGCCTTCACACGCTGACTTATTCAAGCAGGTGCCGGGTGCCACCCATGTGGAAGAGCTCAATCAGCTCGTCTCCTGCTTGCTGGGAACATGAGCTCTCTATTAACCACTGCTCACACCTTCTCCACGGGTCACCCAGAAGACAGATTTCTCTCCACAGGCCAAGAATATCCTGAGACACCTCTCTCTTCACTGCGTGGACACCATACCAACAGCTCAGGAAATGCATGTGCCCTTAATGAGAAGGTCTCTCATCAAGGTGGAAAGGAAATCCTTTGAACTCGCATTGGGTGGGACTAGACAGTTGGAAAATCTGCCTTCCTATCTGGAAAAAAAAAAATGAAATAGTGCAAATTTTCTAGTTCAAAAAGTCCTTGGGTCCTGATAATATATTATAGGATTAACATTCTGCCCTAGTCTTAACTCTGACCAGTACTCCCCTGGGCTATTCCCATAGCCAGAGGTCATAGTTAACAGTTGCTTTGTTTTAGAATATTTGACCCAATTGCATTATACGAAAAGCATAAAAGGAGACAGAGTTTTTTTCTAACATTCTTTCCTTCAACTATTATTATTACTACTACTACTACTCTAGTATTATTATTAGTATTATTTTGCAACTTTACAGGTTGAGATTCTGAATTTTCTTCTGGCTCATGTTTAGATTTTGATCAGTATCCTACGGGTTTCCAATCGTCGGTACATGTTTAAATAGACATGGGCACATGGGCTTGTCTGCTTGGGTGTTTAGTTCATCCAGCCTATGATTCTTATTTCTTTGGATTCTTACCCTACCCACACAAATAATTATATTAGCAAAGAACTAGAAGCTTCTTCTTTTCAGGAGTCATTGCCAAATTATTTTCTATAAAAATGTCAATATGTCAGCCCTCTGTACTTCCTTTTTTTTAAAACTTAAAGTAAACCAGGGGCGCCTGGGTGGCTCAGTCGGTTAAGCACCTGACTTCAGCTCAGGTCATGATTTCATGGTTCATGGGTTCTAGCCCTGTGCTGACATCTAGCTCAGAGCCTGGAGCCTGCTTCGGATTCTGTGTCTCCCTCTCTCTCTGACACTCCCCTGTTCATGCTGCCTCTCTCTCTCTCTCTCCTCTCTCTCTCCCTCTCTCTCTCTCTGTCTCTCTCTCTCTCTCAGAAATAAATAAAACATTTAAAAAATTAAAATACTCCAAATCCCAAACATAGAAGATGGGATGGTTAAAGAATACAATAACAAGAATATGCTAAAACAACAGAGAGTTCACATAGTTTTGTATAAGATGGCTACACCGCTTTTTGGTCATCCCCATGAATTCTACTAGACTGAGTTTATTTCTAGATTGGATGGTTTGCATAGTTAAACTTTAATTTTCACAGAACCCAGGGCCAAAGATCCTTTCTTAGTCACATTTTAACTCACCTGAGTATCTGCAACCCTTCAGTAAATGAACAAACGGATTCCCTGAGGTAGGGAATGAGGAGTGGACAAGGCCATTGAGAAAGTCTTCCCTTATTTATCAGGATATGTAGCCTTGGGCAAAACTTTTGATCACCTTGGTTTCCCTAATCTTCCAAAACAATGGGCTTTAACCTTTTGGGGTTTCTTTCCCCCAGAAGTGACTCTGTGACTATCAGTTCATGAGCACAAATCAGTATACTTTAACATTTTGTTGTGATAGGAAATACTACCACGTATGCCTTGGTTAGCCAGGCAGAATATTTTAATAGCTTGATTTCTACATATTGATTCCATAGGATGTAGACATTTTTTGGTTTGTATGTAGTGGGTTTAATTTACCACTGAAGATATAGCGATTTCTAAACTGTGCTTAGTGTCTTTTTAAAAAAATTTTTAATGTTTATTTATTTTTGGGACAGAGAGAGACAGAGTGCAAACAGGGGAGGAGCAGAGAGAGAGGGACATACAGAATCCAAAGCAGGCTCCAGGCTCCAAACTGTTAGCACAGAGCCTGACGCGGGGCTCAAACTCAAGAACCGCGAGATCATGACCTGAGCCAAAGTCGGATGCTTACCTGACTAAGCCGCCCAGGAGCGCCTCTGCTTAGCATTTTAGCCACACCACCTGAACATTCTTTAGGGAGATTGAGACCTCATGGACGTGTGACATGTGTAATAGCCCAGACCCCTCCCTCCATCCATAGCTCAGAAGAAAACCACACTTGCTTTAATGCTCTGCTGGTGCTGCCCAAAATTCTTAACAATTTTATCTTTGCCCTTGTATTTTGTACACGAGCAGAGAAGGTACACGCAACATGTATGTCCGCTGTGCCACACTGTCACATTTGCATGTAGCCCTTATAACGTGACATAGGATTCCTGTGGCCCCACACATGTGGGCCCACGAGACCCAAAGTGAGGACAAGGTGTGTCTGTGACATCTCTGAATGTGTAGAGGGTCGCAGACAGCCCCAGAGACCACGTTTCTCTTTTGAACAAGGACTTGCTTCAAAAGCGAAATGGTAATGCCAATCTGAGACACGGAGTGGCCAAGGTCCCTATCACGTCCCTTCTAACTAGTGTTCACTTTCTGCATTAACCGACCAGTTAAGCTGCAAATAATGACATAGAAGGAAAAAGAAAGATTGGGTAATCTATCGTTCCTTTCCCTTTCTGTCTCTCCTTCCTCACCAGTTAGCCAAATGCAGAGTGTTGGTAAAATGTGCACCCAACAAGGAGCGCCTGGGGAGCTAAGTCTGTTGAGCATCTGACTTCAGCTTAGGTCATTATCTGACGGCTTGTGGGTTTGAACCCCACATGGGGCTTTGTGCTGACGGCTCAGAGCCTGGAGCCTGCTTTGTATTCTGTGTCTCCCTCTCTCTCTACCTCTCCTCTGCTCACGCTTGCTCTCTCTCTCAAAAATAAATAAGCATTAAAAATATTTTTAAAAGAATGTGCACCTAGCAAGAAGTGAAATAAATACAGTTGGCTTGGTTTTGTGCCGCGTTTCTTGTTTTGTGCAAGGTCCCCACTGTTCTGATAAGAACAAAGTCCATCTGCCTGTATGGGCTGAGAAATACGAATGCACACTCTGGTGATTCCACATGCACGTTAAAGAGCTCATACTTTCATCCAGACCTGGCTCAGCCTGATATAAAGATGAATGGTAAACTTCACGTTAGTAATTAAGGCATACATTTACTTCTCATGTCAATAAAAATAAGTGAAATAGACGCCATGGCCATTGCAGAGAGAGACCACTGAGGAAAGGACGTATGTTTAGCAGCGTTCATAGCACTTTTGGACAAGGCTTTCCCATTCCACTTAGCCCTAGGTCTCGTCAATTATGTAGCCACGCCGTCTGCTCCCTGCAAAGCGAAGTTAAGATTCCTACACTGTTTGGCCACATCTTCCATCTGCATTTGCTTCCTTGGTGGCTTTGTGCTAATACACCTGCAGAGGGAGCAGCCGGTAGACAGACAGGAGGAGAAGAGCCAGCAGCGCCGTGGGAAGCCGACTCCACGACAGGTCGGGACACCGGAGCTGAGACCCAGCTGCTTCTAGTTGACTTGGTCCTCGGAACCTTGGCCGTACCTGCGGGGAACTTTCCCACCTGAGCAAAGTTAAACTGGGGTTAGGTTGGGAAGGTTACTATGAATTCTAAGAGCTCCAATTTTTGCATTCTATTAGGCGCCTGACACACAGAACACTGATAAAATACCTCCCCACTCCCAAGCCACCTGAAACACATGGATAATCTGGACAAACGCAGTATACTTACCCAACAAATGTGCCATCAAGAAAAGTTCTGTTTGGGGGCCCCTGGGTGGCTCAAGTCGGTTAAGCGTCCAACTTTAGCTCAGGTCATGATCTCACGGCTCGTGGGTTCGAGCCCCACGTTGGGCTCTGTGCTGACAGTGCAGAGCCTGGAGCTGCTTCAGGTTCTGTGTCTCCCTCTCTCTCTGACCCTCCCCTGCTCTCTTGCTCTCTCTCTCTCTCTCTCTCTCTCAATCTCAGAAATGAATTTAAAAACACATTTAAAAAGCAAGAAAAGTTCTGTTTGTATCCCTAGGGTGAGATTGCTACTCCCAAGATTCTCCTACCTAGAATTTCCCAAGTTTCCGCGGTCCACTACTACCTTTCCAAAATGTGGGAGGTGGCGTGGAGAGTACACTCCCTTATTATGCTGTACTCATTGATTATGTAATCGTTACGCTCAGAAGTCCTTAATGCACATGCACACTCACGGGAGCGTGCGCACACACACACACACACACCATGCCTGACTTCAACAAGACCGCAATCCTTTTGTCTCCCAAAGATTCGTCCCAAACAGAACTTCTCTGTCTTCTTTTTTTTTCTTCCTTTTAAGAGACTAATCTTGGGGGAGAGAGACTGGTTTCGGGTTTCTTTAAACCCTACAGTTCTGAAAGAGGATGAAGATCGTAGCAGCAACTCAGTGGGAACTGTCTCACAACCAGGGTGGCCCTGAGCTGTGATCTTAATCATGACCTCAGGAGGGATCTGCCCAGCTGCCTGTGAACTGATTTCATCCTCAGCCCCCTGAGTGTACTTCCTGCCTTTGAGACAGGGATCAATATTTACACTTTACACAGGTTTCCATTTAGTGAGCTTTAGCACACCCATAAATTAATAGATAAACTTGTTAGGAACTTAAGAAACAAATAATTAGGGTCTCCTGGGTGGCTCAATCAGTTAAGCATCCGACTTCGGCTCAGGTCATGATCTCACAGTTCGTGGATTCGAGCCCCTCGATGGGCTCTGTGCTGACAGCTCAGAGCCTGGCACCTGTTTTAGATTCTGTATTTTCCTCTCTCTCTGACCCTTCCCTGCTCATGCTCTCTCTCTTTCTCTCTCTCTCTCAGAAATAAATAAAACATTAAAAAAAATTTTCAAAACAAATAATCAGTTTGTTGATGTAAATTGTCCCTCAGCTGGAAGTCCAGCAAAATAATCACTCAGTTTTCCTTGTTGAGAGTTGCGTTTCCTTAAATCAATTATTTCCATGATTTTTCTACAAAAACAGCTTACTGTGACTATCAGTTTGTTAGCACCACTTAATTGTTTTCTAGCTGATTACTAATGATTCTGACTTTGCTTTCTTCTAAAATACTGTACAGTCTTCTGTAGTAGGATCATTTACTGACCTCCAATTGTAAAGAGACCCTCCTCCATCTTCCCAGCTTCTTAATTGAAAACCGCATTTTGAATGCAATAAAAGAAATGAGAGAAACATTGCTTCCAATTCACTTAGTCTAACGTAAAGTGGATAAAAAGGGCCTCACGCCAAATGGGAACTCATTCTTAAGTGTGCAGCTCGTGCAGTAAGTATTCTCAAACAGAGAGAAAGAAACTCACTGATGTAAAAATTGGCAAAAGACAGCAGGGACATTTACCTATTGGTTATAAAATATCTCAAGGTGGATGGGCTCAGTCTTACCTGCAGATTCAGGGAAGGAAGGCCAGAGGGGAGTACGAACGAGCCCCTCATCTCCTCCCTCCCTATCGCTGGCTAGTTTTGAAATTACTGATGCCTCAGGTCCATGTGGGGAAGAATATCCCTATTTATACCCTGGAAAACTGCTTTCCAATGAACTCAATTCCATTCACAATATAAATCTCAAATACCCTTCCTCCACGTCCCGGGAGGCTCCTCCTATCCATTTTGAGCTCCGGTGACAGCCATGAGCTCGCAGAACTGCTGTTGGAATTGCCCTGCTTGGTGGGTTCTACATATGCTTACTCTTGTGTGCTCTCCCAATGCCCCCAAGAAAAGGGTTGCTTTGATGTGATACAGATTTCCTCTTCTTTCTTCCACTTTGGAATGACTTTAGAATTAGTATTTATTTCCAAGTCAGGGCTTCTGTGGAGAGAGACCAGAGCCCGCTGTTTAGTGTGGTGAATGAAGACATTATTTTAGGCCACCTGAAGGGGGCGGGGTCAATTCAGAAGCAAGAGAGTATGAGTCTTTCCTTTCTTCCTTCCTTTTTCCTTCTTCCTTCCTTCCTTCCTTCCTTCCTTCCTTCCTTCCTTCCTTCCTTCCTTCCTTCCCTCCTTTATCTTTTCTTTTCTCTTATTTTCTTTTCTCTCCTTTTCCTTTCTCTTCCTTCCTTTCTTTCTATGTTTATTTATTTTGGGAGAAAGAGCATGCACAAGTGGGAAAGTGGCAGAGAGAGGGGGAGAAATAATCCCAAGCAGACTCTGTGCTGCCTGACACAAGGCTCCATTCCACAAACCATTAGATCATGACCTGAACCAAGATCAAGGGTCAGACACTTAATCTACTGAGTCACCAGGCACCCTGAGAGCTTTCTTTTTGTTGAACAGAAGGTGAACACATAATCCAAGGTGATACCATGGAACAAATTTTAATCTCTCCAGGTAAAAAATGAGAAGGAACTGCCATCATTCTCCAGGACACTGTTTTTCACCCTCCATTTTGACATGAGTGCCTGTTGTACCCTCTGTCCACCATTATTGTATTCCTTTTTTTTTTTTTTACATTTATTCATTTTTGAGAGACAGAGAGAGACAGTGTGAGTGGGGGAGGGGCAGAGATAGAGGGAGACAAAAATCTGAAGCAGGCTCCAGGCTCTGAGCTGTCAGCAGAGAGCCTGAGGTGAGGCTTGAACTCACGGACCGGGAGATCATGATCTGGGCCGAAGTCAGACCCTTAACTGACTGAGCCACCCAGGCACCTTCATTGTTGTCTTCTTGTGATACTCAGCCCCTCACCCTCTGATGCATGATCATAATGAGGAGAGATGACATAGAGATGCTTTATTTCATACGTTGTTACTGAGAAAGATTGTCCACGATGAGGAAAAAACTAAAACGCAAGAGATTATCTACTTGATTTATGAAAACCATGATTCCTGCAATTGAATCATTTGGCAGAATAACTACACACTGTGTTTGAATTTCAGCAAATAAATGCCCAAATTACTTGCTATTTGCTTAGTCCTTAATTGCAATTAATGCCAACCACCTCTTCCCATTCCTTCTTTCTTTCAGGATGGTTTTTGCAGTGTTGTTAAGTATTGAAGGCATTGAAGATACCCTCTGGGTTGGGCTGTGGTGAGAGAAGAGAGTGTCTGAGTATCAGTGCTAAAGAGAAACATGACTAACTTCTACCCAGGCATCCCCGACGATGCAGAGGAGAAGGTATTTGCCAACATTGCTCCTTGCAAAGGCAGTTTCAGTACATGTGCACGTATTTCTGTGAAGAAGAGCAGGGAAATGGATTAAAGATGTTTTTTTCACACCTTGAGGAATGCTGGGACCACCCCAGTGTCCCGTTCATTTACTGTAATTTTTCAGCCACCTCACAACAAACTGGGAACGGGTGATGCCAGGGAGGATCATCTCTGCCTTATTACAGTCTAATTCGCTCAGAGAATAAATTTCTCATAAGGGGGAACACCAACGAATTTGAAAATGAGAGTAACTAAAATTAGTTCAGACTACCGGAAACTCCCGGGGTCCCCAAGAGTTCGGTCGGGTCCTGATGCAGAAAGTGACGCGGGGCGGGATTTGTGTTGGCGAGTGATCAGGTGATGCCTGGTCCCAGCACATCTCAGGAATATCGTGCCGACAGGTGATGCTGTGCTTGCACTTGCTGGGTCCTGGGCAAATGTGCTTTTCTCCCTCACTCAGCACATTTGAATTCTTCAGTTTGTGTTGGGAAAATGCATGTGTGCAGCAATCAGAAAGAAGGGGATGTGTGCATTCTTTCTTTTGAAACTTTTGGAGTTCTTCATATATTAAGGTCCTAAATGGAATGTAAATGTTCTGGTGTTTTACCCTATGCCTCAATAAAGAGACACTTTTCCATGAGGAAAAACTAAAACAAAGCCTGGTATTTGGACTCCAGTGAAAAACCTAAAGCATTAAAAATGGCAAATACAACATAGTTTCTTTTGCATAGAGGTCGGTTGAGGGTTTCACAATTACAAATGAATACCTTTTTATGCCCCTCACATAACATCTGCTTCTCTCGTTTCCTAGAACAAGCCCTAGCGAAATATTTGTCTGTGTTCTTCACATCCATATTTTCATGTTTTCATTGAATATATATGTAGTTATCAACAGCACACTGTATTATTTTGTCTATTTAAATATTCACAGAGCTTCATGCATTAACGGTATTAACAATCAGGAAATGAATATGCTGGTTGAATCTGTAAAAATAAGACAATATATTAATTTGTTACTTGTGTTTCCTGGCTTGAGCCATGAGCTATTTTCCCTCAGGCTGTAATGCGTAGATGTTTATAATTTCTAAAATAAACTTTATAGCATTAGATATATGCTGTCTAAAATTTAGAAATAAATTAAAAAAAAAACATTAAAAAAAGACATATGCTGTCCAATGTGGTAGATATTAGTTACCTGTGGTTATTGAGCACCTAAAAATTCGCTAGTCCAAACAGATATTCTGTCCATGTAAAATATGCACTGATTTTAAAAGCTTAGAATAAAGAAATAATATAAAATGCATCAATATTTTCTATATTGATTACATGTTGAAATGAAACCATTTTTGATAGATTGGGTTAATTAAAATACATTATTACAGTGAATTTTACTTTTTTGTACTTTTTTTTAAAAAACATTTATTTAATTTTGAGAAAGAGAGAACGTGAGCAGGGAACAGGCAGAGAAAGACAGACAGGGGCTATGAAGCAGCCTCTGAGCTGTTAGCACAGAGCCCAATTTGGGGCTCGACCTCACAAACCATGAGATCATGACCCGAGCCAAAGTCAGGTGCGTAACTGACTGAGCCACCCAGGCACCCCCTTTTTTGTACTTCTTAATGTAGGTATTAAAATTTTAAAGTTATATTTGTGCCTCACATTGCATTTCAATGAACACCACTCCTTAAGATATTTCTAGAAACTTGAACCCTGCCTTTCTGCATTCCTCCTGATGGACTGCTCGGTTTCTCTTCAGGTGAGTGTCTGCTCCCCAGAAAACTGGTTGTCACCTTGCTGTGAATTCAGGTTTTTGCTGATGCTAATGGTGCTCTAGAGCTTGGAAGATGCATCCCAGAGAATGGCCCCATCCGCGATTGGCAGCCACGGCCAAGGTGAGGAAGTCCAATTGTATGGCTTTATCCTGGGCACGCGATTAGTGATTGCTTACATTTATTCAAAGCAAGCACACTCTGGAAATTCAGGAGATTTAATTCTGGTGATAGTTCAGCGCACAATTACTACAATCTGTAGTTTTCATGAAAAGTCCCCTGCACCCGGGTACGTGTTCCTGGTCATGAGAGATTGCCTGAGCAGGACACAAGGAAATTCTGTTTATTATTGGAATGTGCATGGTGTAACCATAGTTTCTAATTACAGAGCATTGAAAATTGACCCCTTATTCCTGGGTACTGAGTTCACTAACAATTGTCTTCATAGATGTTCTCTTACGGAGAATGATAGCGTCTTGTACGCAATTTCTTCCAGTCTGGGTAGCAGCTTGGGGAGAAACCTGAACTTTGGTATAGGTATTCTACAATATAGAATTCATTCAGTCTTTAGTTTGGATGAGTTGATGTACCGTTTCAAACACAAATTTTTCAATTTACTTACATTGTAAATGTAAGTCCAGCTTGGTACTCCCAAGTTATTTGCCACTCACTGATTCTTAGGACTTGATCTGGGAAGTTTTGTCTTATTCAATAACCTTTTGAGAGCTTTATTCAGTGTGATGTGTCTTCGTTTCCTGAAAGGCATACACTTTGTGCGTTGAATTTAAAATTCTAAGGGGCACCTGGGTGGCTCAGTTGGGTAAACATCTGACTTCGGCTCAGGTCATGATCTCATGGTCTGTGGGTTCAAGCCCTACATCGGACCCTGTGCCAACAGCTCAGAACCTGGGACTTCGGATTCTGTGTCTCCCTCTCTCTCTGTCTCTCCCCTGCTTGTGCTCTGTGTCTCTCTATCTCTCAAAAATGAATAAATGCTTAAAAAATTAATTTTAAAGTTCAACCAGCCTAAAATTTAAAATAGTATATACATATACTATTTATGTGGAGAAAAGATGAACTACAAGAGACAAACTTTATAATAACACTCACACCTTATATGGCTTTTGTTGTATTGTCGCATTTAACAGAAACATTGCAAAAGGCAAAAGTGAGGGGCGCCTGTGTGGCTCAGGTGGTTAAGTGTCGGACTCTTGCTTTTGTTTCAAGTCATGGTCTCATGGTTCATGGATCAACCCCTGCATCAGGCTCTGCACTGACATATGGAGCCTGCTTGGGATTCTCTCTCCCCTTCTCCCTGCTCCTCCCCGACCTGTGCACAAGTTCTCTCTCTCTCTCTCTCTCTCAAAATAAATAAATAAACTTAAACTTTTTTAAAAAAAAACGGTAAAAGCATAGGTAAACACAAAAGGGTAATTTTTTCTTAAAGTGAATTTGCAGTTGATGATAATGAAATTTAAAGATAATATTATTCTCTTTGTTGCCCAGTTTTATCACATAATTTCCAGATTTAAAAAAAAAAATGGGACTTGGAATTTCTGTTTCTGTTTCAGAAGAGAGTCTTATAGCAGACCCCAATTTCCACTGACAAGTAGAAAAATCAAAGAAAGCACAAACCCTCTGATTGAAGGTACAGTCATTTCTGCGTCAGCCAGAACTTGAAAGTTTACCCCCGGGATGTGAGCCAGCAATTTACGACCGTGGTTTTCCTTGAGGTGTTTGTCACCTGTAGTGCCAGGCATGTTTCTGAGAATGTCGGCTGCTCTGGAAGAGGGTGACAAAGAAGAGACAAAGAAATGGGCAGAGGTTTTGATAATTTTGTGGAGTTTGAGAGAAAAAAAGAAATAATAGTGATAAAAGGTTCTTGACCCCTCGTATGAGAAAAGGATCAGGGAACTATGCCAGACATTCGGCCTGTCTTTCCCTCAGCAAAGCCACATCTAGCAGGGACCAAAGATTTGGGAAGAACATTTCTAAAACCTGGGATAGAGTTTGGCACATTCTCCCAGGTCCCAGCAGGTCCAGGTAGGAAGAAGATTCACCAGCGAGGAGGCATCGTCCTGCTTGATCTCACCAGCTTCCCCAAGGTTGTGCCCTCAAACCAGAGGCAAAGAACCAGATTGGCAAGAGCTTTGCAAAAGTGTCAGCCTGTACCCACTCCATGACGTCTTGATCCGATCAAAGCAAGTAGCCCCCTACTCTGTTCCACTGGAGGGAAGGGTGGAAGCCAGGAGGAGGAAAATAAAATTATTTTATATATAATGTCACAAGGGTAGCCAAATATTACCGGCTGTGCCAGGAAAGAAGACTAAACTATGAAAAATCAAGGAAACAGAAAAAAACGAAAAATTTAAAATAATTAAAAATGAAGTAAGCACGTACACAGGTGGTCCGTATTTTACAATTGGCAGACAGTAACTTCAAAATAACCACGAGTAATAAATTTCATAAACCTGAGGAGAAAAGATGAAGGAGACATATAAAAACACATACCATTTTACCAGAAAATACCACCCTAACAAAAAGGCATATGGAATTTCAATAAGTGAAAATAACTTGAAAGTTAGTCGTGAATAAATGGATTTGATGCAAATTAAAGCAGCAGAGGCCAGGGCTAGCAAGCTGAAGGACAAGCCCGTAGAAAACATGTGAATTAATTAGGGAGCTAAATACAAAAAATATAGACGAGAGCATAAAAAACGTATGTGACATAGTGGAGAAAACTCTAACATGCATTTAATTGGAGTCTGGAAAGCAGTGGAGAGAGAATGAAGCAGAGTCAATATTTAACGTTACAATGGCTGCGAATTTTCTAAAGCTATTAAAGTCACAGATTCAAGGAGCTCTATCTATACCGACCTGGATAATTATAAAGATTAATGAAAACAAAGAGAGAGAGAGAGATTTTAAATGCACCCAAAGGGGGAAAAGGGGCATATGACCTTCAAAGAAGCCAAGATTAATGGTTTGCTTTTTGATAAGAGTAATGGAAGTGCTAAAATTTTTTTAAAAAATGAAAAGGCATTTTTAAATTACTGAAAGACAACCACTCACAACTTCTAATTTTATTTCCGAAATTGAAGTTGAATAATTTTTAAATAAATAAATAAATAATTGGCAAATCAAGTGTCTTTAAAAACATCAAATTGCAGGAATTCTTAGGGTACCTGAGGGGCTCAGTCATTGAACCTTCAGTCTGTGATTCCTGCTCAGGTCATGATCTCATGGTTGTGAGATGGAGCCTTGAGTCAGGCTTCTGTGCTGAGCGTAGAGTCTGCTTGAGATTCTTCCTCTCCCTCTCTCTCTCTGCTCCTCCCCTGCTGGGCATGCTTGCTCTCTCTCTCTCTCTCTCTCTCAAAATAAATAAACCTTAAAAAAAAAAAAGAAAACTGCAGGAATTCTTTAGAAAGAAAGAAGATGATCTCAGAAAGAAACAAATCCAGAAGTGAGCAAAGAGCAAAGGATAAATATGTGGATATATATATAAATAAATTTTAAGGAAACTAAATAACAAATATATTTGTTCACCTTTCATGATATATGTATATGTATAATTAAATTGCATGACTTTTTTTTAAGTAGGAGCAAGAATAAATAAACTATTACAAGTCCCTGTCATTGAACAATGGCAGGAGAAGAAAATCTATTGGACTATATTAAGGCAGGTATTGTCTACAGTGACAACTAGAAGAATATTAACAATGCATAATAGCACAATGTATACACTAATGTAGTTAGAAATACAATGAAACAAATTCTTAACATATGTAAAGGAAGAGATGAAAAGGAATAAATAAAAATGAGACAATCAAAAAACATAGGAAGATAGCAAATTTCAAGCTAAATACATCAGTAATTTCAATAAGCAAATAAACTAAAGGACTCTAGGTTGTTATATTGCGTAAATAAACAAAATTCTCTATATCCTGTTTATAAGATACAAAATCAAAATATGCAAACAAAGCTTCCAACCCAGTGTTTATAAACAGCATAGCATTTAAATCTAGTCAAAATAAGGCTGGTCCAGCTATTCTAATAGCAGAAAAGACAATGAAAAATCTGTGGCAAGAAGTCTGATGGCAAATCACAGTGGGATCAGTCCATCAGGAAAAAGTATGCATTTTAAGTCTCTACAATCCCTAAATTATAGGTTTAAAATACATACAGCAAAAATGGATAGAACCAAGAGAGAACATAGATAAAGTCACAATCATAATGGGAAGGAAATCATATCTCTTTCCTACCAGGTAGTACACGTGACCGAAAAAATCAGTAAGGATACAGGAGAATTGCTCAATATGTTAATACACTGCAAATGGATATGTATACAATGCTAAGCCCCCAAATGACAAAAGTTTTCCCAAAAAGGAGCTTTATCAAGACAGGCTTCGGAGCACCTGGGTGGCTCAGTCAGTTAAGTGACCGACTCTTGATTTCAGCTCAGGTCATGTTCTCACAGTCATGAGATTCAGCCTCCAGTCAGGCTCTGTGCTGACCAGAGAGCCTGCTTGGGATTCTCCTCTCTCTCTCCCTCTCTCTCTCTCCTCTCTCTCTCTCTCTCCCACGCTCTCTGCCTCTCTCTCTCAAAATAAATAAACTTTAAAAATAATCAACCAACTTATGATTGGCTCACAAAGCACACCACTAAGTATTAAAATCAATCAGAATTTGTTCCCTGACTACAGTGGAATTAAGCTGGAAAATGATAGCCTAAAAAAAATTCTTAATTAAAATCCTGAAATTAAACAATAAAATGCTACTTAAGTGACAGGCAAAATACACAATGGAAATTTGAAAGTATTTTGAAAGGGATGCTAAAAAAAATACAACATATAAACACTTGTAGGATGCAGCTAATTCTCCTGAGAGGATTTGTATATTCTTAAAAGTATGTATCAGAAAAGAAAAAAAGTCTGAATATTTATAATGTACATATCCATCTTCAAAAATTAGAAAAGATCGCAAGTTATACCAAGTAAGATAGAAGAGAATAATAAGTTAAGAAGAATTAACAAAATAAGAAATACAAATACAATAGAGAATATCAACAAACCAAAAGCTGGTTCTTTTAAAAGAACAAAACAGTGGACAGACCTCTAAAAAAAAAAAAAAAAAAAAGTAAAGTGAATAAATATACAAATTACCAGTGTCAGGAATGAGTCTGGTATAGCACTTCAGATCATTCAGATTTTAAAAGATGCCAACAGGGTGTGATAAAGTTTGTCAGTAAACTTGAAAATTTAAATGAAATGAACAAATTTCTCAGAAACATAACTCAGCAAGACTGAATTCAGGTGAATATATAATTAAAAATCTTCCAGAAAGAAGGGGTGCCTGGTTAAGTGTCTGACTTTGGCTCAGGTCATGATCACAGTTCATGGTTCGAGCCCCACGTCGGGCTCTGTGCTGACAGCTCAGAGCCTGGAGCCTGCTTTGGATTCTATGTCTCCCTCTCTCTCTTCCCCTCCCCCATTCTCACTCTGTCTCCTCTCAAAAAAAAAAAATATATATATTTTAACAATCTCCCAGAAAGAAATCTCCAGGCTAAATCTAAATCTCCAATGTATTCTAAATTACATTGCAGGTCCTAGACAATGTAATAAGGTAAGAAAACAGGGGAAAAAATTATAAAAATGGAAAAGGTGAATTACTGAAATTAATAAATGAAATTAATAAAATTGCTCAGTAAAATGCCATTCTATACAAAAATCATTTTTATACCAGTGACACTGAGACAATGTAATGATATTATTTAAAATTAAAATTCTAAAATTCAAAAAAATTAAGGGGCTGTATCTAATGAAAGATGTGTAAGAGCTCTACCCAGGAAGTTACAAAATACTATTGGGTGAAATTAAGAAGGAATAAAAGGATTAAGAAACATGAAGGACACAAGTGACCAACTATGCCTCCTGTGAAGATCCCATACTGTTGTCGGCTCCACGGATAGAGCTGTAGATTCTTTCTGCATAAAACATCTCGCTCAGATGGAAGTCAAGGCTAACTTCACCTAGAGGTGTGCCACCAGGTAGCCTGTAAGAGGACCAACATTTTATTCAAGAAATAAACTTGCCTCTGCCAAAACACCTGTATCAGGATTGGAGTTCTGTGTCATGGAACACGTGAGAAAGAACAGAAGCACAGAGTTACCAAATTTCCGAAGTTTGTTCCGAAGAACGGTTCCGAAGCAACAATATTGCTTACTGAGCAAGTTGTTTGTATGTCTGCCTATTCTTTTTAACAAACTCAAAGGTAAGAGTCTTTTTATGTCACATCAGTTTTTGGCACAGTGTATGCTCTTTGAAGTAATAATTATGGCTACTGCTTACTATAGTACTTATTATGTACCAGGCACTATTATAAGTACCTTCAAGGGGCTCCTGGGTGGCTCAGTCAGTTAAGTGTCCGGCTTCGGCTCAGGTCTTGATCTCACTGCTCGTGGGTTCGAGCCCCACGTCGGGCTCTGTGCTGGCAGCTCAGAGCCTGGAGCCTGCTTCAGATTCTGTGTCTCCCTCTCTCTGCCCCTCCCTCCTCTCAAAAATGAATAAATGTTTAAAAAAATGTTTTAAAATAAGTACCTTCAATATATTAATTCATTGAATCCTCCCCTAAACCTATAAGGCAGGTAACAATCCTACTGTCATTTCATGGAGAGTTTATCACGTGGACTAGTGTACTCTTCAGTAAATCAGGCGACCTGGTACTAACTTCTGCATTTTTTAACCACTATACCCTGGTCCTGCCTCTTGATAGGAACGTTTAACATCCTTTACCCTACACCAAAACAAACTCTTCTATATCCAAGGACTTTGTCTTGGCATTTTGGCTTGAGGAGTCGGCTTGATAATAAATAACACGTAAGCGGGAGGAGGGCTCACCGTCTCCACTGAATCATTATCAAAACCTTGTCTTTAGCAGAGCAGAACCTGAGCTGTTACGTTGTCCAGAATAGACAAGCATAACACCAGCCCACACTGAATGAAAGGATCCAGGCTTAAGTTAAACGCCTAAGAGACAGAGGCACAGCCTGTCTCTAGGACATCCGAGGCTGGACCGGGTTCTGCCAAGACTGTTCCTTCTGAGACTGCCCGAAGCGGGGTGACGAGGAGGTCCCGCTGTGGCTGCCACCTACCGCTCAGCCCTCACGCTTAGCTGCTAGGCTCTGCCTCTTCGCGTCCTGGCAGACGGATGAACGGTACAGAGGCATTTTGACTATGACTTAAAGTGACACAAAATAAGTCTTGGACACTTGCAAACCGGATCTAGATAGAATTTGAAATACTCTCCGCTGCTGCGTGTGTCTTTGGTGTGTGGGAAGAGCGGACGTGTGGCAGCGGGGGCATGACTGAGGGCGTGCCAGGAGGAAGGCAGACTGGGAGTCCCCGCAGCAAACTGCAGGCACAGCTGGCGTGCACTCTGAAGTCCAAAGAAAAATTCCCCAGCTGCTTAAACTGGAAACAACTGTCTTCCAATCACTGAATATCTATCAGTGCTAAAATGAGGGCTCATTAGGCGATTTCAGATTTAACAATTTTCTCTTCCTATCTGTAAATGGGGTGGGGGAGAAAGACTAGGTTCTGGGGAGGTTTAACACAACACATAATTGGTGCTTCACTATTTTATGGCTAGAATCAACCTACGAATCTTATCTTTGCCTGGATTCCATTTTATTACATGTTATTATGGGAATCTTTCCATCTCTTGGCATGGGATTATAGAACGCATATTGCAATAAAACAATAATAATATTTATAACAGTGAGGTTACGGAGGGCTTACTATATGCAGGTTGAGAGCTTTCCACATAGTCCTTATTTACTTCTTCCCCACACTGGATGAGGCAAATTGTATTATGGAGTGTGAGAGCAGTAGGTACTGTGGCTAACAAGTGAGGTGTGCAGTTACAGGTCCGAAGCAGGGAGTCCCGCTCACATCAGTGGTTGTAGCCGACGGGGCAGCTCATTCAGGCACCTTATAAGTGAGTTCCACGACAAGAGAGGCCCCGAGTTTTGGTACGGGAGCGATGCAGACACAGACCTCAAAGTCATCATTACAGGTAGAAGCCGCCCCTGGCACGCTGTGTTCGGGCTTCACAGAAGGCTTCAGATAAGAAAAGCAATTTTATTTTAAGTCAAAGCTATTCTCTGACAGACGCTCCGAAAGCGTATTAAAATGTTATAAAACCAACTGCTCCTATTTGAGATTGGTATTTAAGGATATTTCGAAAAAATGCCTCTGAATTATATTTTAAGTCTCGATAATGATTGAGAATTAGTCATAGGAATCAAATTTAAACAATAAAGAATTAATTTTCTTTAGATACACAGATCCAAATGGGAAGGCTGGCACGGGCTGATGCTGCCAAGGATCAAAATTTATCATCTGGGGGCGCTTAGAGGAAGTACAGACACCAGAGTGCGGAAGTAACTGCCCTGGTGTGTTTCCAGAGTACCACGTGTAAGCCCACAGGTACAATCCGAGTGAGCAAGACTTCATTTGACGAGCGAAGGTTGGAATAACCATTGTTATTGCTAACAACCCAGCCCAATGGTGATTTTAAGAGTAAGTGAGATAATGTCTATAACATTTTGCACCGTTCCTGGTCCACAGGATGCTTTATAGTGCTAAGAATCCATCTGTATTAGTCTACTCTGCCTTAACAATAATAATAAATCGGGGCGCCCGTTCAGTGGGCTGAACGTCTGACTTCAGCTCAGATTGTGCTCTCATGGTTCGTGGGTTCAAGCCTGCATCGGGCTCGATTTGATGGTGACATCGAGGGAAAGGGCAAGGTAACCCTGAGGTCAGGGTACTGCAGACCTCGTTAGCCTTTGCGTTTTATGTGAGGCTTTTCAACCAAGTCCTGATTCTTTTGATCTTGCAGATAGAAGTTAATTACAATTTTCTTCAAAGCCTTGAATTTGGTTTCTTTTGGAAACATTTCAAGGTTCCCTTTAGACCGTGTCTGTGATCCCCAAATTTCTATCATTTCTATCTCTCGGCCTCTTCCTATGTATCTCCATTTTCCAGCACTAACACAATATTCTGCAAAGCTATATCGCCACATGAAATAGCACGGGACATACATATGTATGAATGAATCAATGAATATTTCTTTGTCTCCCAGTGTAAAATGTCGATACAGGTGCACAAAAAACATACTCACCCTTACGCCACAGCCCTAACTGAGAATGTCACACAGCAGCTTCCATTTGGAACCCTCACAACTCCATGACTTTGAATGGTGCAGAATTTTCCACAGTGACCTTAAGTTCAACGATCTTGCCCAGGTCGTTCTTAATCACTCGGTCCTTTGGAAGGCACATAGGTAACTAAAAGTGAACTGTTTTTATTCTCCGGCCACATTCTAGAATGATTTTATTTTATTTTATTTTTTAATTTTTAAATGTTTTTTTAATTTATTTCTGTGAGAGAGCTGGGGGGGAGCAGGGGAGGGTCAGAGAGAGAGGGAGACACAGAATCCGAAGCAGGCTCCAGGCTCTGAGCTAGTTGTCAGCAGAGAGCCCGACGCGGAGCTCGAACCCACAAATCGTGAGATCATGACCTGAGGTGAAGTCGGATGCTTAACTGACTGAGCCACCCAGGCCCCCCTAGAATAATTTTAAAACAATATACTTAAACACTCAAAACTAGTTTAATTGTAATTTTTTTCAACATAACCATTGTTAAAAGTCATGAATGAATAGTTCCGTTTATTTGCGAGTTGAATTATCCATTTAAAAGCTCACAAAACATTAAAAGACACTTTGAAATAACTAGTTCCAAGGGCATACAACTTTCACCTAAATATAAATATATCAAGAAGAAATGGCATGATCCAATATAAAATTTAACATACGGGGTAAATAAATAAATAACATAATAAGCAAATAACATACCAGATAATAAAATACCAGATTTCATAAAGGTCATTGATGTTACTGTATAATATAACAACATTTTATGATTTATTATATAACTGACAGCAAAAGTGGTCCAAATTTATATTATGCTTAATTGGTGAGATTCTAGCATGAATGATTTAGTTTCCATAGACTTTCCTTTATTTTCATAATAGATTTTAATTTCAGGCAGTGTGTTGCTTGGCATTTGATTCTGAAAAAGGAGATTCTATCCTGTCCCTTCGAAGCTTTAAAAAATGTCACCAAGATCAGAGGTTCCAGGTCAAAGAGTAATATTTTGATTTTTCTCACATTAATTATCCCTTGAAAGCAATTTTCACAACTAGTTTTAAAGGCTCCCGTTTTAGTCATCTGCATTGCCCTGCGCCTCCCGTTTTCGTGATTCTACTTTGTGGCTGGTTTTCTACTTCTGTTTGATTATTTCTGTGGCGAACGGTTTAACGTGGTGCCTGGCAGCCGGTTGTCACGCAGCCTGTGACTTTACCTGTGAAAATATCTATGACGACACGGGTGAAACTCACAGTGGCGGGGAAACTGAGCCACACAGGCAGCAAGCCGCGCAAGTCTGGGAGGCTTCCCAGCCCGCAGAGGGATGGAATCGCCGGCTGACAGGTGCCCGCGAGTGTGGACATGCGCATTTAGGGCAGATGGTGAGAGCTCTTTCTTCCAGGCTCACATCCAGCAGAAAAGGCTTATCAGCACCAAGGAGCAACCTGCAAGGCTGACAGTCTAATAATAGTAACTAGATACTGTAATCGAATTATCTCAGGTCATGCTTATACTGATACTGCCATACAGGTGCCGATATTATTCCCTTTTTGTGGATTAGAAAAATCCCAAGCCTTAGAATGTTTCATGATTTTTCCCCCAAGGTCCCAGAAGTTGCAGGTCGTAGGAGCTTTCATACTACGAGCTTCATGCTGATGTCAGGGCTGCACCTGCCATTTCCGTCGCCACAGTCCTCCGGAGGCCAGCTCTGCGTGGCCAGACTCCTTCCTCTCCGGGTAGAGAAGTTACCCTAGGAGTCTATCCACATGCGAACACCGCAGAAATCCTCCCGTCTTCCTGCAGCGTGTCCAGCTCTGCTGAGAGGATTGCTACTCTGGACGTGCGTGATGACTTGCTCATGATGTGTTGATACTCAGCCACTCCCTTCACCCAAAGACTTCTCCAGTTTGTGTTCTCAACTGTTTGCATTTTTCACTCGGTCATCTGGAGGTTACCTTCCTTAGATTATCCAGGAATGGCAGACCCGTCGACTGTCTCTGACTCCATGCATGTCTGAGGACAAGCTCCCCGTCCCCTTCTCACACGGATAACGCGAGTAGGTAAAAACCCCTCCTGACCTCTTGCACAGAATGTCTTAACATCTCTTCTTGTATTTTATCTTCTAAAGAAGTGAGGTGCCAGTTTTTTTCCTTTTCCTTTTGGGTTTGACTTTTGTTTGTTTTTCCCCCCTGGGTCTTTGTAACACTTTTTTTTTTTTCCTCTTCCCCCTTGTAAATCACAAAATACGCCAGAAAGGGAGGAAACACAGCTGTCTGCTCTGTTCTACCCAAGACTGAACGCTGGCTCCACTTCCCTTGCATTTTTGTTCCAGCCCTGAAGCATTTTCTTCCACAATTTATATAATTATTGCTCTTGTCCAAGTTGCTCTGAATTCCTTGGGAAAACGTCTAATGTGTACGTGGAATCACCTTCCTTTTCCAAAGACGATGTTGCTCCCAACTGCCTTGTATCCGGGCGGTAGTTCACACGTTCTTATGTATCTCCTGCTTCCTCTTCTCCGATAAGCTTTCCTCCTGTTTTCACATCTGGTTAGGCTTTGAGTGTAAATAAATGAACTTCTGGTTTCCAATCACATCGTATTAACGTGAGCAGATCCCGAGAAAGGGCGGGCGCATAGCAGGGGAGTGAGGGGGCAGGGAGAGGGCGACCGGCAGGCGGCACTGGGGGCCACTAGGCTCACCCACCGGCCACCCGCCCCGCGGTGTCGCCCAGGGGACCTGCTCCCAGGAGAGCTTAGTGCCCGGCACGTTGCGGTGTCGCCGGGATGGGCAGGGACGCCAGCGTCGCACAGAGGCCGGTGCAGAGCGGTGTCCGCGCTGCCCGGGGGTGAGCGCACGGTGCGCTCGGAAACCGTGACCGCGAGGGGCCTGCGGCGCGTTGCTGCAACCCTCCTGGGGAGAAAACCCCTCTATTGGGGCCCAGAAAACATGCCTCTGGAAGTGCTGCCCCTTTACACAAGCTTGTTACGAAAAAGGTTTAAAAACAATGACATGTGGTGACAACTATATTTAACTCTGAGAAGAATAGGATTGGTTACTGATGTTGTGACTAAGTTACTTTTGCATGTTTTTAAGTATTTATTTATTGAGAGAGAGAGAGAAAGCACGGCAGGGAGGGGGAGACAGAGACAGAGAGACAGAGACAGAGAGATTCCCAAGCAGGCTTTGCACGAACAGTGGGGTTCAAACTCAAGAACTGTGAGATCGTGACCTGAGCGGAAACCAAGAGTTAGTCACTTAACGGACTGAGTCACCCAGGCGCCCTGCTCCTCTTTTACTTTACTGTGTTTCCCATTGAGCTCATTTCGCCTTTTATCTATCTGTCTATCTATCTATCATCTATCTATCTATCTATCTATCTATCTATCTATCTATCTAATCTGTCTGTCTATCTATCTATCATCTATTTATTTTACATTTTAAAAAGCATCATATGCATCAGGAAACTGCACCTCGCAATGAATTTCCATAAATGAAACACACCTGCCTAACTAACATCCAGATGAGGAGACTGACTGCTAACTGCATTCCAGAAACTTCTCTGTCCTGCCTTCCAGACTAACTACCCTCCTTCGCCGAGGGCAACGAGCCCACTTCTTACTTTTATCAGAAGAGAGGAGAGGTGCCCAATTTATGACTTTATGTAAACGGTGGTCCAGAATGCACTCTTTCGTGCCAGTGTCTTTGTCTAACGCCGCATTCTATTTATAAAGCTGCAGACAGTTGAGAATTGTTTATTCCCCACCCTGCGTAATGTTCCCGGAAGTGTACGCATCATAACTGCTATATTGTCCTAGGCTTACATGCCAGAATTTAACGGGATTGTTGCCAGTGTGGGGTTACTCTGGGAGGTACTGCTATGTACGAGCTGGTTCCGGACCTGCTGGCTGTGTGCGTGGGCTTATGCTGGGTCTAGACGCCTGAGGGGGGGGGGGCCTGCTCAGTGTCCATGTGGTGCTGAGTCACTAAGAGTGAACCCGCTACAGGTTCTCCACAGCAGCTTTTCTCACAGGTGCCACCGGGTTGTTCCAATCACCCTCCATCTTTGCCAACACTGGCGTTTTTGTCTTTTTCTTATGAATTTTAACCATTCTGAGCACATGAGATGGTGTGGTGCTGACAATGATCCGCGTTTTCTTGTTGACTGATGAAGACTGCTCATTGCTTGTTGGTCATTTGGAGGTCCTCTTTTGTGAAGAGTTTGCTCAATTCTCTTATGGGTTTTTCTTTGCGATGCCTGTATTTTTATTTTTAAATCTGTATGTATTAATTAATTTATTTATTCATTCATTCATTTATCTATCTATTCATTTATTTATTTATGAGAGAGGGAGAGACAGAGTGTAAGTGGGGGAGGGGCAGAGAGAGAGAGACAGAATCTGAAGCAGCTCCAGTCTCCTAGATGTCAGCATAGAGCCTGGCATTGGGCTTGAACTCACAAACCGTGAGATCATGATCTGAGCCAAAGTCAGACGCTTAACTGAAGGAGCCACCCACGCACCCCGTATGTTTTAAAAACTAATTTGTAGTAATTCTTTACATATTGTGGATGCAAGTCCTTTGTCAGACTATGAAGCAGCCTTGCCTTTTCACTGCGTTCACAGTGTCTTTTGATAAACAGACCTTCTGACTTTTAACATAGCTTGAAATATCACACTTTTCCTGTGTTGTTAGTATTTGTGTGCCGTTTAAGAAATCTTTTCTTAGTTCAAGGTCACAAAAACTTCTCTCAATGTTTTCCTCTAAAAGCTTTTTTGTTTCCCTTTGCCAATTCGATCTGAAATCTATCAGGAATAGATTTTCATGTGTGACATTCAGATACACTTTGTCTCCCGTGTGGAGAGATCATTGACCCAGGACTATTGTTGGGGCGAACCTCGCTCTCCTCGCTGCACTACTGAGGTGTCTCTGTTTGAAAGCAGGCACTTGTGTCTGATGTCTGTTTCTAAACTCTAGTCTGTTCCGTTGGTCGATTTGTCTATCCTGACCTTTTAAATGGAGAAATCCAATTAAAAATGGATTTCTCTTTGTTGTTCCTCCGTTCCTCACACATAAACTAGGTTGTGGGGAAAGAGGAATTTTCTGGAATTGAGAAGGTACGGAATTGAATTTGTGGTCTATTGGTGATGTTTGTATATTCTGAGAAAATGAAAAAAAAAACTTTAAGGAACGTTGCTAATTTTTAACTCCCTAAGACTCTGGTGACAGGGTCAGAATGACAAAAAAAAAAAAAAAAGGTAGGTAAAGGACTGAATTGTTTGTCTGTCTGTGTATTTATTTTGGGAGACAGCTGGTACCAGCCCAGGAAGGGAGTATGATTTGCCTTCAGATTACATCCCTTTCCTAGAGGGCCAGGCAATAAGATGATGTCATTCATCTGACTGATGGAGGGCAATGACCAAAAGAACATGTGCTCTGGTTAAATTTTAGCAAACGTGTACCAATGTTGATTGCAGCGGAAAGTCAAAACCAGAATATTCAGGGCCTGTGTTTGATATAGAGGTTGGAAAAAAAGGCAGTAAAATCAAAATCAAAAGATCTGGACTGATTTCCTAACCATATATCATGTTGGCCATTCTTAGAGCCCATAGAAGTTTTTTTGTTTTGTTTTGTTTTAACAAACTGCTAACAATTTCTTCTCAAATGGTCATCTTACCGAAACAGGTGGAGGCATTGTCCGCTCCTAAAACAAAACAAAAAATGCAGAAATTAATGAAGAGAAACCTTGGGACTTTTTCTAAAAAGTTTAGGACATAGTTCTCCTTGAGGGGGCATACAATTCTAATGAGTCGGCATCCGATGGCTTTAAAGGTGTATTTTAATAAATTGGTTTATTTTTTATTTGGAAACACTTAAAGCCATAGAATTCTTACTCCGATAGCCTGCAGGTCTCTTGTTTATATTTAATTGGGTGTGGTCACCATGAGTATTTGGCAATCATGGTAATCATTTGGCAAAACAGGATAACCTATTAGAATCATTTTTTTTTATAGAAACTTATACCATGTTCCTGGCCTCTCTCTGTCTCTGTCCTTCCCTGTTTGTTTGTCTCCCTGGCTCTCTGTGTCTAGTGTGTGTGTGTGTGTGTGTGTGTGTGTGTGTACCTACATATAACTGATATATATGTTGGGTGTTTTCAGTGCAGTTGGAGAATGTTCAAGGCCTCTAAGAGAGCTCAGGAGAATCTTTGTATCCAAACCACAGATGCCCGGGAGGCTGAATGAGGTGTGTGGGACTGAGCGGAAGAGGAAGCCTATAAATCTTATTTTTAAATGAGGCACAGCTCAGAATGGGGCACTTGTTTTCCTTAAGAAAATAGAGGCTGCCTTTGAGCACTGCCGCAGGGCAGGGGCCGCAGCAATCAGGCAGCCTAGGAGGAGGCCCCGGAGGTGGGGGGTGGGCCCCTTGCCTGGGCAGAGAGAGAAGGGGATCCTAATCAGGGTCTTTAGCTAGCTGGTTTCTTAATCAGCAGAGCAGGGCTTCCCTCAATCAGGAGGACCTGGGGGCAAAAGTGATTTTAGAAAATCTCACCTTGAGCGTTAATCAGCCACGAGTGGACTTGCGGAATACTGTTTGCGACCTGGAAATACCTATGTGCATCTACTCATAAGAAATTGTATAGACCTTTCTCCCTCGTTCCCCTGGACTTGGGAGACAGGAAATCGAGAACACGGGCCCGCTGCACGCTTCTGAGCCCTCTCTCCAGGGGAGCTCAGGGCACCTGGTGGTGGCCCTGACGGACAGGTGTCTCGTGGAGGTCACCCTCCAGGAAGGTAAAGGGCCTTCTGGCCTCTATTCCCGAGGAAGGAGGGAACGCAGTGCAGCTCTCAGTTAGGGACACAGACAACAAGCCAAGCGTGAGGTCGCCCCAGAGGCTGTCATGCCACCTTCCTCCTTTGACGTTTTCAGGGCACATGTAAACTGGACAGAGAGTTTGTAAGCGAGCACGGCAGTTATAGTGGCTTTGAATCAAGTGGCGTCTCTCTCTCTCTTTTGCATGAGAACTAATAACTGCCCTCACCCCCTCGTGTTTAGCACTAGTTGCTTTCCGCCAAAGCGGCCCTTCTCAACCCCCTCACGGGCCACCCATGCAGGTGCCTGCCCTTCTCCCTGCACTCAAAAAGAAGCCAGGCGGGGGGGTGGGGGGACAGAGCCACGGAGGGGCAGTGCACGGGGGCGGCCGGCGGGCAGGGCAGCCTGTGTCTCCGGAGAAGTCAGATAATACACTTAGGCAAGCGCTAAATTGAGAAAGCAGGCTTTGAGGGAGAGGCGCTGGGCCTGGAAAGAGAGCTTCCTGACCGCGGAGCCCAATCAGGGCCCCATGGACGGCACACAAAGGAACTGTTTGCTCTCTCCCTACAGAGGCCGCCGGCCCAACGCCAACGGCCCACCGCAGTGTGGAGACGACTGCCAAAGTCCCGTCCCCTTCATAATAGGGATGTTTGTCTTCGGGAAACACTTCAGTTCTGCGGCTGGGGTTTCCAGAGCATGAGAATTTCCAGTCCTGGAAGAGGAATAAAACACCCAGTCCTTTTCTCTGCTGGCTGAGTACAGAAGCCAGCGGCCCCCAGCGAAGGGGGGCTTTGTCTTCCGCTCCGAGGTGGTCTTTGATCCAAGCCCGTGGAACAAAAGCTGATTATCTCACCTTTAAATGGAAGGATTACAGCAGAAACAGGGGCGTCGTGGGGGAGGGAGAGAGGGGCGCAACCAGGATGCCCCTCCAAGTGTTCTGGGGTGGCCCCACCGGGAAGGAAGTCCTTACACTGGGGACATTCTCCATGGCTACTTGTATTGGTGGAAAACAGACTGTGATCACCCAGCCTTAGGAATCCACTCAGGGAGAGGAGGAGACGTTCCCCTTTCTCACTTCACGGTCCAAGGCAGGCGTTTGGACTTTTAGGTTTGCTCCCAGGGATCTTCCCCGGCTTCACGACTTGGAGCTCAGGGCTTCTGTCTCTTCCACCACGGAGCAGGATGGACTGGTTCTGGGTCTCAGCGAATCGGGTGCCAGGTCACCGAAAGGGGGACTGACCCCTTTACAACATCCCCAGGGCCTCTGCTCTGCTGTTGTGTAAGCCTTGGCTTCGCTAACTTCAACCTTGGACTTCATCTTATTAGCAGAACTTTTAGAAGAAAGCTTTCTTTTGTGATATTGGACAAGTCATTGCTTCGTGCTTCAGGTTTTCCATTTAGGAAATGGAACCAGTAAACACCTCTTGTGTGCAAAGATAAGAATATCCATGGAAACTTGTTATAATCTCTGAATTCTAAATATATACATACATTCATGTGTGTATGTGTGTATTTGTGTGCATGTGAATACGTCAATTTTTGGCTTCCAAGCTTTGAACAAATGTAAATTTACTCTGTGTGTCTTTTAATAATTCTTATTATTAACCATTTATTGACAATTATATTTCAGGCACAGTGTTATCTCCTTCAAAGGTGTTATCTCGGGGCGCTTGGGTGGCTCAATCGGTTAAGCATCTGGCTTTAGCTCCTGTCATGATCTTGGGGTCTATGAGTTCGAGCCCCGTGTTGGGCTCTGTGCTGACAGCTTGGAGCCTGGAGCCTGCTTCGGATTCGGTGTCTCCCTCTCTCTGTGTCCTTTCCCCACTCACAGTCTGCCCCACTCATGCCCTGTCTCTCTCTCAAAATTAATAAACATTAAAAAAATGCATTATCTCCTTTCATCAATCTGCATTCCTAAGAGGCAGGTATACAATCCTCCTTTTACAGGTAACAAAACGGAGGTCCTAAAAGTTTATAAGCCCCATCCATGTTTATATAGTAAGTGGGGGTTCTGAGATTCAAAGAGTAAGATTCCAGAACTTGCCCCCTCACTCACCATACTGTACTTAGAGTGAAAATTCCAGCACCTCATTGGTACCCAAGGGTAACGTGCAAGAGGGAGATGGAGGTCTCTCTCTTGGCACAAGACCACAGCCCCTGGACAATGACTCGGCGATACATTGGGCCACGTGGTTCATTGAACAAAGGGAGGAGGGAGGATTTTTGTCTGTCCGAATGGTGGCATGAGAAATGTCTTTCTGAAACCCGGCTTGAGTCATAAACTCCCCCTCTTTACAGATCCCGGGCTTTGTGCCCAGAATGCAGAGATCTCTTATCAACATGGAGGTGTCAGCTTTGAAGCATGGATACTTGGTAAAATGATTTCCAAACCGACAAGCAAGAGCAATCCCAAGCTGCTCTGCTAGTTCAGAGAAAGTCCACGTCATGATGATCCACAAACCTATCAGGACGAGTTCAGCTCTTCTGACAATGTGGTGCAGTAAACAGGGACACCCGCGTTGAGGTGACACAGTCTGGAGACACATTTTGCATTTTCTTGATTCGCTGTGAACCATTAAACTTTTTTATGATACTTTGTTTATTTTACGGACAAGGCATTAAGTCCAAATTACATCTTGAATGAGATTTGCTCAATTCGCGTCTCAGTTTAAGAAGGTCTCATTATCCAAGCTCTTATTTCTAGTGTAGACGAATGACCCAGACCTTAATGTCAGGTTAGAAAAGATTCGGTTGATTCTGTCATCCAGAAATAGCCCATGTCAAAGTTATTTTTGATCTTATATGTTTCTCATTGCTGGGCAGTTTTGGAAAAGGACCTGGAAAATATGGATGTGTGTGTGTACATTTTCCAAAGGAATAAAACTGATAGAATGCCTGGTTAGCCCCGAGCCATAATGTAATATTTCACCACTGATTACTGACATTATGTTTTCAGTGACACATGGCCTGTGTCACCTGGGACCAAAGGTGTTTCGGTTTCTTCTAGAAATTCTTGCAAACTTTGACTCGCACTGACATCCACATTGGGTTGTCTGTAATTTCTACCCCATTGTTTCCTTGCTGCTTTGTTATGGATTCTCAAGAAGTCAAATACGTATGAAAGAAAGAAGCCTTTATTTACTATTAATGTGAAAGGAAATTATTTTCATCCTTTCATGTGCAGATAAGCACTCTGTAGCCTTTTTAAAAATTGCAAAGGGTGTCTTCTCAATGGCAGGTCTTAAGCAATTCCTGCAGGCTTCCCCTGAGCAGAGAGTTTTTTGATTAGTTTTAATTCTCATCCTTTTGTTTTCTTCTCTGTTTGAGGTTAGGGTTTACTATTTTCTAAGAATCTAATGTTCTGGCAGATAAAACCGAAAGCCAATGTTTTTAAAAATGATAAACAGAAGTTTTAATCTGAATGGATTAAAATCATTTGGGATGAAAAAGAAAGCTAAAAATGATAACTTAAAATGGATATTTCAACATTAGAATCTGTAAGGGAAATTACATTTCCCTTACAGAACAAACACTGTTAGCAGTTCCTTAGGTTTATTCTATTTACACTCAGCACGTGTTAATAGTTTTATAGCTCAGACCTTACTCCAGAAGGTGCCAATAACTACAGGACAATTTTGAATAAAAAGGACGTTGTTTTTAGTTTCACAAATGAAATGTTCACAGAAGGACATGTAGTGATCTCAGGAATGGCTCATCAGAGGCAAAAGTGAGACCTTTGTTGTGCATGCCCTGTAAGTCTCCCCAAAAGGTCAGAAGCAAATGGAACCCAGAGAAAACATGCTGAATGTAAGCTGAGCTTGGATAATTGACTATTTCCAAATGTAAACGTGGGTGAGGGCTTATCTTTTTATTCACTCATTAGTCTCTTCATCCAACACCTGCTTAGGGATGCCGTTGGCGTGCCAAGTTCAGGCATCAGTGCTGATACCCAGAGTCGGCCACCATGTGACGTGAGGGACACGGCCCCCAGAGTCAACCCCATCGAGGACTTCTGACCCCAGGGTACAGTGACAGTCCAGCTGCACAGTCGAAGGGGAAGTTCCACAGAAAGCCACCCTCACTCTTGCACCTCTGACAACCTTGTGGTTTCTCCAAACCATCTTCAGATTTAATGGTTCGCTAGAAAGAGTCCCAGAACTCACTGGAACCTTTCTATTTGTAGTCAGTTATTACATGGGAAAGACACCCTGACATCAGCCAAAAGAAGGGACACAAGGGACAGAGTCAGGGAAGCTTCAAATGCACGGCTTCTTTTGTCCTCAGGATGTGTGTCCCTTCCAGCACAGACATGTGACAACAAGCGCGAAGTACGGTCACCAGGAAGATCACCTGAGCTTTGATGTCCAGGGATTTCAATGGGGCTTTGTTATGTAGGCGTGGTTGATTGGTTGATCAATCACACAACGTTAAATACGTTAAATGCAATCTCTGCATCTCCCTTCCCTGGAGGTAGGCTGGGAGGCCGTGAGTCACCTCATTAGCATAAATGATCAGACATGGTCCAAGGGGCCCACCCGGAATGACTCAGACCTTTTATCACTTGAGAAATTAGATGAATTAAGAGGTTCTTTTCAATGAACCAGGGAGAAAATCCAGAGCTTTTTGGGGCCAAAGTCTTTATCACACAGCTGGGGAGAGAGCAGTAAACAAATCAAAGTCCCAGCCCACATGCGGTTCTCGCTCCAGAGAAGAGACCCACAGTGACTAAGTCAAATAGGAAAAAGGCACTGTCCTTCTGGATATATTCGAGGGAGAGAGGAAAACCAGGTCAGGGAGAGGAGACAGAGAACATGGAAGCAGATTGGCGACACTTCTGATCTAGTTTCTGAGACAGGCCTCAAGGAGAAGGTGTCTGAGCAAATACCTGAAGGGAGTGAGAGAGAGGGCCAGGTGGACGTCGGGCATCAGAGGAAAATCATTGCAGGCAAAGGACAGACTGTCCAATAGCACTGAGCCCGAAGTATACAGAAGGTGCTCTACAAGAAGCATGGTAGAAAAGAGCCAGAGCCGTGGAAAACGGGGACAGTGGAGGAGTGGCGGGGGCGGGGGGGGGGGGGGATGTGGAAGCAGACGCTGTGAGGGCTTCTCTGCCGATGTCACTTGGCCTTTGGTCTCAGTGACAGGGACACCACCAGAGGGCTTCAGAGGTGACACACTCCAAACTGCAATGGGTCATGATCCCTTTGGAACTCTGTTGAAAACAGACTGATAGGAGGCTTGGGGGGGGGGGGAGGCGGGCAATGCTCAGGGACCAGAGACGTGGACGTTGCAACCCCCAGGCAAGGGATGCTGAGAGCTGGGACCAAGGAAGAAGGAGTGGAGAGCTGAGAGTTGGGCAGACTTTGGGGCTAGTTTGAATGTAAAACTGGAGGTATTATTCTGATGGGTAAGATGATGGATATGAGAGAAAGGAGGAGGGGAGCTCAGCTGGGTTTAGTGTTTGCAGCCCAAGAACCTGAAAGAACCAAGAATTGCCATGGGCTGAGGTGCCATGCCTGGTGGGAATGCCAGTTGGAGGGATGGTGAGGAGCTGTGTCCCACATTGGTGACATTTGAGGGGAGTTGTAGGGCATGGGCCTCTGGAGCTCAGAAGACGGGAAAGGAGTTCCCACTGAAGATATCACGTGGTAGGGGGTGCCACGTAAGAGGCACTGAAAGCCATAAGACTGGAGAAGATCAGCAAAGGACTTGGGGTGTGAAGAAGAGAGCCAAGCACTGAGCCCCAGGGCCCCCACATTTCAAGAGTGGAGAGATCATGCTGAACTAGAAGAGGAGACCAAGGAAAAGCCACCAAAATGGTAGGAGAGGAAGCAGATGGTTCTGGGCATCTTAGACAGCAAGTGAGGAAGTCATTTCAAGGGACCCTGGTGTCCTTGACAAAGCAGTTTAGGTGAGGTGGGAAGGGTAAATCCACTTGGGGTGGGTATTGCTGAGAATTGGAGATGGGAGGCAAGCAGGTCCGGTAGGTAGTCTGGCTGGAAGAAGGAGAAAACAGGGCAGTAGCTGGATATGTAGGAGTCAAGAGAGGCTCCTAAAGGCAAGAAAAATAATAGTATTTTATATATTTTATGCATTTTTGGGAAAAGTGCTATGGGGAGTGACGTGCTAGAACAATGTCTTTGCTGAGGGGAGAGGGGATGAGACCCAGTGCCTATGTCAAGGGGCTGCCCTTTGCTAGGAGTGACGTGGTCGCTCATCCACGAGAACAGAAGAAGAGACAGAATGTTATGTGCACAGAAAATACAATCAGTGGCAAAAGCAGATGGTGTGTGCTCTGGGCCAGGCACTACTTACGTGCCTCACCATAGAAAGTACTGGAAAAGGTAGACAATGTTATTGTCCCTATTTTACAGCAGAGAAGTTAGGCACAGTCTGAGTCCACAATCCCCCACCCGGTGGAGACAGTGCTGGGTCAGGCAGTGTAGCCTGAGTCTGTGGCATGGAGACACAGAGAGAGGGGTGCCCCGGGGACCGCGGGAGGAATGGGGCCTCCTCTAGGGACTCCTATTTGTAGTTGAGGCCATTGGACAAGAGGGAGGGTGGAAGAGCAGGTGAATGAGGTTTGGGGACAGAGAATGAAGTATGAGATATTAACCTGGAAGAGGGGATGGATAGGGAATATAATTCTGTCTCCAGACATTATCAGTGGCCCACCTGAGGTTAATGCTCGAGACTTTCACATGTCATTCCGCATGGAGATGTGTTTTTCTCCTGCTGTGTTCAATTGCAGATGTATAGGGACAGTTGGGGACAAATTGGGCTTAACTGTGGTTTTCATTTCACTTAGAATGGAAGGGGATTGAGGGTGAATTCAAGAGAGTGATTGCAAAGATTGCTTAAGGACTTAAAGCTGCCAGAGAAAGGAAGGAGACAAGAGAATGAAAGCGGAAACGCACAACTGGACGGAGGACTGGAGGCGGTACTTGGCACAAAAACAAACTCGCACCTAATACACCCTCTAGCGTAGAGTTCGATCTGGAAAACTAGGTGGTGGACGGTGGAGGAAAGGATGCTTGAGATTTAGATTGTAGAACGCATGCTGTTACTGTAGTGAGGATATCGGGGGCTTGGCAAAGGGAACAGGTTGGCTGGAGTGTAGAAATGACAGTCATCGGAGAAGAGGTCAAGGGATGGCGAGGATGGACTATTGCAAGGTCATCTTGGTGAAAATCAAAGTCACCAAGAATCACAGTAGGGGCAGCATCAGGAAAGTAGCAAAGGAGGAAAGGAGGCTTGCAGGTCACTTCCTCTCTGACCTTTATCTGGTAAAGTACAAATTAGCCAGAAGGGAGAGCCCTGTTGAGCCTCTTGGAACAAAATGGAGTTCTGGGACTCGGCTCAGTACAGTTTGACTCTGCCTCACTTGCCCGTCAGTGTTGTGGCTGTATCTGATTTCCCTCCTCAGCTCTACTGTGAATCCCATCACCAGCCCCAGAGAGGGCCTTTCTTCTTCAAAATTCTTCCTTGGCATTTTTTCTAGAATACTTCACTACCACATTAATCAAGTCACAACCATCTATGTGGACGGAAACCATGATTAGGAACAGATAACAAGGAACACAAAACCATCAGCTATTAATTCTCCAGTATCAACCGTAGAAATAAATCACTTCCTTTGAGAATTTGAGTTCATTGAACCTATGGTTGGCAAATAGGTCTCTTTTTGCACAATTATACATTGGTAGAGTCTGTTGAGCTCAGGGCTGAAAGAGTCTGAGGTCAAGTGTGATGTCAACAGGGCTGTGCCGTGATGTATTAGCAATGTCTGTCACGGTCAGCATTTCCTAATCTAGTGTGACGCTCTGTCTGGGGCTTATTAAGGACCTGGATGACCTAAAAAGAAATTGATGAGAAAGTTGATCCAGACACATGGAGAAAGTTGCCAAAGTCACGCAACAACGTGGCGGTCGAGTCAGGATGGAGATCTGTCCGAGGCTTCACTGGAATTATAGGATCAGGTGTTCCCTGAGCCATGTCCTGGGGGGTGGGGTCAGTGGACAGAAGAAGTGGTGGTGGAAATAACCCTACGAATGAAGCAGGAAAGCTGACTCCTCCCACACTCTGTCTCTATCTTAGATGAGTGGCTATATGGGGATCCCACGGAAGTTGAGTTTTCGCACTGGTGAAATGAGACATTTGTGCTAGACCATCTCTTTGATAATCTCCAGCTCTAAAAAGTCAAAGCAAACCAAAAAAAAACATGCTGACTGCAAAATTAACTGAACATGGAAGCCGTTGGACTGAGGTGGCCTGGTGCCCTGGCGGCCTACCCTAAGCAAACCAAAATCGAAGCCAGTAAATGCCTCACGGTCACAACATCACAAACAGTAAGGAGAGCCCATCGCTAGCAGCCAACCAGGCTTTAAGCTGCAGACAATTGAATCATTTCCCTGTTTTGCCCTCCTACCTTTTCTCGAAGCCCTTCTCGCCATGCTGCTGTCCAAGGGCTCCGGACGGATTCCATTGTGCAGCTGCCTCACTCAGTTTTCACTCAAACTCTTAACATTTTTAATGTGCCTCAGTTTATCTTTAACAAAACAAACAAATGCATTGAACTCCCCATGACCACCATGCTGGCTTTTTTCTCTCTAATTCTCCATTGTTCATCTCACAAGCAAAGGCAGATTGTTTTTTTTCTCTTGCTCAGGCTTCCATTGCCTCTGGATTAATACGATCATATTGCTCCATTTTTCTCTCTTACCTTCTTGTATTTTTAGAACTAAGCATGATTACAGAACGAGAGGTCCAGTAGTGGTAAGCAAAGGGAATGTCCTCCAACACCGTTTACAAAACTTTTATTTTTCTATCTGGTTTAATCCTCTTGGCAAAATAGGTATCGCAGGTACTATGATCGCCACCCTACAGACGAAGTCACAGGGATGGAGAGAGGTTGCAGGATATTTGTTTAAGAACGCAATGGTGGCAGGGTGCCTGGGTGGCTCAGTTGGTTAAGCATCCAACTTCAAGTCAGGTCATGATCTCATGGTTCATGGGTTTGAGCCCCGCTTCGGGTTCTGTGCTGACAGCTCGGAGCCTGGAACTTTGGATTCTGTGTTTCCCCTGCTTGTGCTCTGTCTCTCAGAAATAAAATAAGCATTAAAAGAAAAGGAATGCAAGGGTGGGAAGTGAGAGAGCACAGGGTAAGTTTAAAGTCTGATCTCTGACTGCAACAGAAAGCGCTGTCTGTGCTGTGCTGCTTCACCAAAACATAAGAAGCCTGAAGGACCTGAGTTCCAAATTTGGCATGAGTGCTCTAGAAACCGGTTTTATTCCCCCCTGAAATTTCATTCTGGCCTTGGATTATGCAGAGAAGTGTTTTGCCATGACCACGCTGTGTTTTGCCTGCTGACATCCAAGAATTTGGAGCACCCATCGCTGAGATGGAGCCTCCCCTCATATGAAAATGCCTATTGCTCTCTCTAATGATCGCATTTGAGCCTTTTCCAAGAGGTCGACTGTGAGTTTTGCAAGTCATTGCAAGGGAAGCGTTTTCTGAGCAGGCTCCTGGGGAGGGCAGTCATTAGCTCCTGCACCAGGCAAGGATCTTTTGAAGCTCTCCTGCAGGAAACTTGAGAGTGATTCAATGAGCAAATGCAAATGGTATTTGCTGCAAAACCACAGAATTCCTCTGGGGGTTGTTGGGCTATAACAAAACAACTTGGAATTTAAGCAAAGTAAATTGTGGAAAAAAAGGCTGCTGCTCACCCCGCACTTTGGTTTGCTACAGCAGGAGAGAGCTTGAACTTCCCATTTCCTCCCCATTAAGAAAATGATTGAGGCTAATTTCATTCTTACACATAAACTATATGGCTCTTTAGCTGTCTCTGTGAGATCTTGGACGAAGGTAGAGCTAGGAAGATCTGACTCAGGAAAAGAGACTTTCTCTGACTGGTCATGGAGGAGCACCCCTCAGTGAAAGGCCCCTGAGGTAGGACCCTTGAGCCAAGGAGGAAGATGGTGAAGAGTTCAACCCTAACGCTGAGGCTTCAGAGAAAACTAATTGTAAGGATTATTTCTGGATTCCGTTGTCAAGAGTTGGCCTCTGGTTTAAGCGTTCTTAACGGACATACTTGAATATACAGGCATTTTTATGAAGAGGAAGGCATCCTGACCTCTCAGACCCACAGACTTTATTAGAAATGTGAGTTATACACACGTCTGTCCTTTCCATCTCCAACCTAGGAATGTCATATCCAGAAAGCAGAGTTTCTTCAAATGACAGGAATACCATAGGTCTTTATTTACCTGGCTTCTAGGGGGATGCGATGTTCACATCCCAAAACAAACATCCAATCCACACTGACCAGAGCAGGAACCGAGGCAAATTGTCTTGTCAGAATGTTCTGGAAATGCCAGATCCATTTGGAAATCTAGTTCATCCCCATCTGGAAGCCTGTACTATCCTCTGTGCTCCCCGCTTGCTGACAATAGCCTTGCAGGAGATTTCATATTAACTGACCAGTTAATAATCCACAGGAAGAATAACTGTGTTCTCTGTACTAATTTCTTTTCTTTCTTTTCCTGCCCTTGGATATTGCAAAGAAAGCATTGTTGGTATCAGCACCTGATACCTAGTCAACAGTTCAGAGTTAACCACTATTTTTTCATCTGACGAATGTTTTTTGATCCCACTGTGTTCTGAGAACTGTACTACTCGTGGGAGAAACAAAGAAAAGTCACATGGGCACTTTTGACTCCTACTTTGTTTCTATCTCAGCATTTGGCCCTATGTGTCACATCCTGGACGCTATTCGAACTGTATAAAGTGAAGAAACGCACAGACTGCCATTGCTCACTTCTGCACGTCAGGCTGCAATCTCTCTACCAAGCCCACGTTCCTGATGTATCTTGGAGAAATTCCCACCTTCCTGAATAACTCAATCATTGCTGACATGGCTTATCCCAGGTTGGAAGCCTTCCTTCTGCCAACGTGGGCATTACAGACACTGTGAACAAACTATTGAACAAAAGGCCATGGACCCCACTGCTGGGGCTTCTGAGTGGTTCCACCTTGTGGCTGCTACTGTTTCTGTGTCTACTCTCTCCATCCCAAACCTGGTTTCCTGCTGCTTTGGGACATGTCCCCTGTGAAAGCCGGGCCTGCGTTTCTCAGCCCACCCTGCTCACACTCTTGTCTCACGGACTGGTGCTTGCCTGCCCCTCCTTCCCCCCTCCTTCTCTCTGACCCCAGCAGACTGTGAGCACCTGCGTCAAATCTGCACGTGCTCCCAGATAAAGGTCTCTGGATCCCCGAGCCCGGCCCGGCTCCGTGCGTGGCCACTCGGTGCTGCTGATCTCTGTGAAGCCCACTCTGGGCCACTTCTGGGAGTCCTGCTCCCTTGCTTCTGCTTCTCGGTTGTCACTAAAATCGGGAGAATTAGCTTTCACGCTTTACAACAAATCGGACTTTGCGTTCTGTTTTGGAGCCGGGCCAAATAACCAATGCAGAATGCAAGAGTGTGGAGGGGAGGTAACTTGGGTCTCTTACTTTAGGACACCCCTTTTTCTCACAAATTTTGCTTCTGTAGTGAACACCTCTTCCTTTGGTGCCCCCTGATTGTCGTGCGGGGGCGGGGGGGGGGGCAGTGACATGGAGTCATTCTGTTCTGATTACCTCTGATCATGAACCACAAGGAAATCCTGCACTGAGAATTTCCCTGCAAGCCTGTTGGCTGGAAAAGTTCACACTTGGGACTTGAAAAATGCAAGTAACCTAACTTTCCACCACCATAAGGCAGTGCCCAGGTGCTTATTAGAAATGCAGAACCTCAGGCCTGAACCCAGACAGATTGAGTCAGAATTCTCATGGTAACAAGGACCCATGCATGTTAAACGTGACTACTGTTGAGATATCTTTCACCAGGAGTTGAGTGAGACCCTGGCAACCTTCACAACTTTCAAAATATTCTTTTTAAAATTTTATGTTTATTTTTGAGAGAGAGAGAAAGAGTGCAAGTGAGCATGAGTGGGGGAGACACAGAATCCGAAGCAGGTTCCAGGCTCTGAGCTGTCGGTACAGAGCCTGATGCAGGGCTTGAACTCATGAACCATGAGATCATGACCTGAGCCGAAGTCAGACATGTAACCGACTGAGCCACCCAGGTGCCCCAAAACTTCCAGAATATCTTTAAAGTGTACATTTCCTGTGTGTGTGCACCACTACCCATGCTATCATTATCGACGTGTGCAAAACTGAAGTTTGCTAGCAAACTGCATCCCACCAAGGGAAGATCTGCATCTAAATATAGTATATATCAAGCACAAGTCTCATTAAAAACTGGCATCTTCATAACTGCCCTGAGGAAATTCCCTTCTGAGAGCCACAGACGAGACGGAGTAGATCGATTCTCTGTCTCCACCAAGGACTGACAGGAGGTTGTTAGCTCTTGGCCACGCACCGCTTGAGGGGGCTTGGTGGGACCCACAGAGAAGGGGGCCCCCTAGTGTGTCTCCTGACAGCATCTGAAGAGGCGATTTTGATAAGAATTACAAGTCCTTCCCATGTTACCGCTGGTGAGCACCCATGAGAGGCTGATGGGCACAACCAGTTTCTGCGCAAAACCAAAACAGATCATGCCATTGGATCCTGGAGGAAAATACCAAGATTGTCTTTCCAGAAGAGGGCACCAGAACGTGGACCCCCTGGGTCCCGATGGCTCTGTGAAGATCAGAAGGTCATTTAATTGTGTCATCTGAGCTAAGGGTCCCCGCTCCCAGGCCAGGCTGCATTGCTGACAAGTCACGGAGACACTGGGAAACCCTTACTGTGACTTGATGAGTCTCCCTCCAGAAGATCAAAACCCTGTGCTTTAGTCCTTGGAAGCACGACCATCTGGAAGCTAGATCCATTAGCCTCAATCTTCAGCTGATGAGGCCCCCTTGACCTTGTAACCAAGGAAGGAAATGCCTTTTGCTTACCTGATAGTCCCTGTGGCTTCAAGCAAATACACCATTCATGGTTGGTCTTAAACCTTCACCTAATGTTATCCTGATTTATATAGAAGTTCCTCCATTTCCCCTTGGGGTGACTGTACTTTGTGCTGTGTGAAGTGATCCATATCTATGCTGTTTCTAATCCATTTGTAAAACCATTTAGAAGCTGATTGGGGAGGAAAGAAGGTCTATAAATGCCTGGTAATAATAATGATTATGATGCTCATGAGTGATGAAAGATAGCCGAGCATCGTGGCAGGGCGGACACTGCCTGCTCCCACATGCTTTTTCCCTTTTCTCAACTGCTCTCTGACCAATTGATATTTAAAACCTAAGACTCCCTCTAAAAAGCTTGATGTCTGATTCACCAGGACTAACCAGCATAGGAAAAACCACACCTATCTGAAAGGGACTTATGATGATGTTACAATTATGTATCTGTGAGATTTGTTTTATTTAAAAAAATTTTTTAATGTTTATTTATTTTTGATAGAGAGAGACAGAGCATGAGTGGGGAAAGGGCACAGAGCAAGGGAGTCACAGAATCTGAATCAGGCGCCAGGCTCTGAGCTGTCAGCACAGACAGCTGTCAAGACCCCCTACATGGGTCTTGAACTCATGAACCATGAGCTCCTGATCTGAGTCCATCAGACGCTTACTTGACTGAGCCACCCAGGCTCCCCTTAATTGTTTGTGTTAAGTTAGTTACTTGTTCTAATGTCCATGGATGTGAATTTGGAGTGTGTGTGCTGATTTCCTCCTAAAAGTGACATATGGTTCTGCATAGATGTTTAGAAATAAAAGCCCATTGTACACTTTGTTCTTACAGAGTTAGATGATGTTACAGATCTTTTGAAGGATTTTGCTTCATTTCTGAAACACCGCCCATCTCTGCTACTCCCCTTGCTTCCTTCTGTCACCAGGGGTCAAGGCCAGGCTGAAGTACAGTCCTTGAAAGCAGATAGGAAAGCAATTCAGCAGGCTTTTGTGATCTCTGGTAATTTACAAATTTACCAATTTACCGTAATTCTGTCCTTCCTCTTTTCTGGTACATTCATGGAGTCTACTTATCTATTGATTCCCTTCAAATGTAACCCCACTTTGTTTGCCGGGTAGGGGCCTTGCAACGCAGGAGGAATGTCCCCGGTGAGAGGGCTCACGCTGCTGTCATGTCCAAGGAAGTGATGTGAAAGGAAGAGACACATTCTGGACGCTGGGGCGGTGAAGCCCAGTAAAGCTCAGCTCTGTCTACCTCCAGCCCAGAACATGTGACTTTTATTCCTACAATCAGGTGGCCAAAAATATGCCTTGTTCAAGGCAATGAGTTTTGTTAAGTTATAGTTTCACCGGAATATTTTACATTTGTGTGTGACTGTTTCATAAAATCTATAATCTGCCATAAATATTTTTTGCCAGTGTACGTTAAACCAAATTGCAATGCCTTTCTCACTGTGACTTCACAAGAAACTTTTTATTTTTGTAAGTTAAAAAAAATGTATTCCTAAGTCTCTAGAATATAAACACACATACACAATACATACACACACATACTTAATTCTTAGACTTTTTAGCTACACATAAAGTAGAATTCAGCATTTGAGATTTTTATTACATTATAGGCATTACAAAGTGTTCACATAGTGATTCTATACTCTCCTTTTTCAGGGAGACACAAGGGAAATATGGAAAGCTGGCAGCCACAGGAATATCTCTCTCCACCCTGCACCCTTGTTAAATTTCCAAGGCCCTCCCCTTCTTTCCTGCTTCAAGCTTTCCAGCAACAAGCTACTGATGCTCTCTTTCTTTTCTATTCCAACAACTCGACTCACGTGCCTCAGTGTCCTTACACAAATGGTTGTGTCGTTGGCTCTCAGGTGGAGTGAAGAAAATGAACACCCTCTCATTTCCTGCTCTGTTCTACCCATCTCATCTATATCATGGCTAACAGCACCATCCTGTCTCTCAGAAGAAACACAGATGCCCTACGGAGATGGTGGGTAGAGGTGTACCCTGAAGAGTGCAAGGAACTTGATGTTTACCACGCACCTCTTGAAGGGCTTCAGAACAGGTACCCCCAGAAGATGTCACTTTGGCAAGTGGATTATTCTGAGCTGAGGGTGATGGGGACCCTGTGGGCTCAAGAGAAACTTTCCCTTTCCCTTATCCACATAGAAGAATCTGAATTGGAGGTCTTTCCCAGAATAAGGGTTATTCGCTAAGATAAACAGTATCTGAGTGACCCATCTGTAGGGCAGGAAAACCATCTGATTACCAAACATCTGCTCTTTTTCTCACCCTGTGAAGAGCATTCCCTCCCTCTGACGTCCCAGACCCCTACCCCCTTCTCGAGTTCAGGATGACATGTCTGCCTCATTTTGCCCGTCACTGGAATTTCCACGTCTGTGTGGATTCCTTGTATGCAAGCTATTAAATTTGATTTTCTCCTGTTCATCTGTCTCATGTCAACTTGATTCTTAGTCCAGCTAGAAGGACCTTGAAGTAGACAGGAGTTCATGCTCCCAGACACCCTTATGCCCAGGAGACTTACGTAACAAGATTTCAGTGAGTCCTTTCATTTTTAAAATGTTACTATTATTATTTTTAAAAATTAATGCCAGTTCATGAGAAAAAAGAAAGCACTACAAAAGATGTACAACAGAAGGTCACCCCATCAGTCCCAATTATTTTCCCCAGAGGACAGTTGCTGTTTTTCGTGTGTCCTTCCTATGAAAGTCCATGACAGGCAAGCGAATGTGTCTATTAATGTGGAGTGTAGGTGTGAGCACTTCCCCACTTTTTTTTTTAAAACCAAAAGGTAGCATACCATATACATTTTTCTGAACCTCGCTCTTTTCACTTAATAATATTGTCTTGGATATTGCTTTATATTCATATACAGAATATATTATTATTTTTAAAATGTTTATTAATTTTAGAGGTGGGGAGGGGCAGAGAGAGAGGGAGCAGAGAATCCCAAGCAGGCTCCACGCTGTCAGTGCAGAGCCCCATGTGGACTCAAACTCACGAACCATGAGATCATGACCTAAGCTGAAGTCAGACACTTAACTGAGCCACCCAGATGCCCCTAGTCCTGTATTATTTTTGATGGCTACATAATCATGATGATATATTTAACTAATTGTATCAGTAGGTGTCTGATCAGGGAAACAAGGACACGCTGCTCTGGGTGATCTAGAAGAATTAGACCTTCCACAATGGGGGACTGGCTGGTTCAGCTGCCTATGTAGGTTGATGGACCCCACAAATGGTACTTGGGTTGAATTCATTACAGTGTCTACTTGGGCATGAAATGGGGGCCAAGGACAAGGTAGAACTGTGAAACCATGTGTCTCACCAGCTCTATTGTTGACCATCCAAGGCACCAGCAGAATAGCTGATACCCTCTACCACAGAGCCAAACTTGCACTTGGCCAGGATGCAGAGAACCCGCAGGAGGAGATGCCGAAGTAGCTGCTCACCTTGCACATTTCTTTTGGTGAGTTACCTAACTCAGAAACTTCCAAGGGAGGGAATCAGGAAATCGACTTCCAGCTTAGCTGGGTTCTGAGCTCAAAGCTCTACACTAGTCCCACACTGATGGAATGAGAGGGTGTTTCCTATGTTTTGGGTCTGCAAGTGACTCTGTAATGAATAGATCTGGTCTTGCATCTTTGTTCACTTATATAAGCACAGGTAGAAAATTAATTTCTGAGAATGGAATTGCTGGCCCAGAGTATGTGTGCATTTTTTATTTTATTACATATTGTTAACTTTCACTCCAAAGAGGTTGTACCAATTTACATGCCTGTCAATGATGTATGAGAGTTCAGATTTCCTGACATCTTCATCAACGGAATGTATTATCCTGCTTTTTGATCTTTTTCATTTTGATAGGTAAAAAAAAATCTCATTGTGGTTTTCATTTGCATTTCTTTTTATTAGATCTGTGGTTGAACACCTTTTAAAAATGTTAAATTCATTTGTATTTTCCCCCTTACTGACTACATTTAACCATTTATCTATGGATTCATTTTCTAGTTTTTTACATTGACTTATAAGGGCTCATTGTATATTTAGAAATTTAGTTAATATATACATGGCAAACATGTTCTCCGATATCTTTCATCTTTTTCATTTCATCTATCCAAAAAATTGCTTTTATGATACTACACTTATCATATTTTTATTACATAACATTTGAGCTTCATACTTTCAGCAATAATTGTTATCACCTGTTTTTGACAAAAATTCTGAAAGATAGGCAATATGTTCCTATCCCAAGGAACGTGAGGTTGATAGAAGTCAAATAAATGGCATAGATCACCTAGGAAGTGGTTGAGTCCATCTGGGTCCGCCCTGGAAACATAGAGTGAAAGTTGTATTTGAGGAATGTTTAATAAAGGGACTATATTCAAAGGTGTGGAGAGAGTGTTGGAAAAACACAAGAGGTAGTATAGTTCCCCAGGACTAGTAATGGGCAAAACCATATCATCCCAGGATAGAAAAGCAAAGGGAGGTAGTGGGTTCCTGGAAGCTGGAGAGAGGTGGTGATATTGAGGGGAAATAGGTGCCCAAAGAGGACTCACCTCTTTGGAGAAGAAACACAATCCAACCATGGGCAGCACTGCATCCTGTGAGGAGCTGGGAGAATAAATACCCTGACCTCTTTCTCTTCTCTCCAACAGAACCCTAGCCAATGATGCTCAGTGACTGAACCCCAATGGAAGCCAAGGGCACAGATATTATTTGGGATTCCACTGGCAAAAACTAATATTAAAGTTCTCCTGTGACTTTCAAGGAAATAAAGATGACCTGGCCCTTCAGGGTTGTGTCAGAGGAAGAGGTAAATGGAATTCATTGGACACACATAAAAGTCTCTGAGTGGTGCTTGCACATGTGAAGGAAAAACAAAGAGCTCCAAATGAAGATGAAATTAACTGACTGAGCACTAGGCATCAAAGGCATTGGTGCATTAAAGTCAGTGGGATGTGTCCATTTTTTAAAGTTTATTTATTTATTTTGAGAGCGAGAGAGAGAGTGCAGGTGCAGGGGAGGGGCAGAGAAAGAGGGAGACAGAATCCCAAGGAGGCTCTGCATTTTCAGCATGGAGCCGGACACAGGGCTGGATCCCATGACCATGAGATCATGACCTGAGCCAAAAACAAGAGTTGGACACTTAACTGACTGAAACAACTCAGGTGCCCTTGGGAATGTGCCAAATTTAATGGCAATGAATATGTCACTAGAATTGTGACATATTTCTCCCACCCAAATCTGTTCATTTGAGAGAAACTTCCCTATCACCAGCTATCATTACACAGGAGAATCATAGAAAACTGGGCATTCAAAGGTAAAGTCTGAAGCTTTTTCTAATTTAGGAAAAATGAGGATGTCAGAAAGTAAACACCAGGATATGGGCATGACTTAGGAAAAAAGAAGGCTGAGCGACATAATCCAGCCATACCAAACTAACTTTAATTTCTGAAAACTTCTCTGTAGCTCTGGGATCTGTGTGCTGGATGAATTTGTGCAAGAAGAACCACAAAATATGGAGACATCTTAGGAGACTGTTTAATTAATCCAAGGAGAGACAAAATCCTGAACCAGGAGCAACAGAGACAAATGAAATAGAGTCAAGGATCATTAGAAACAAACAATGTCCAGGACTTAAAACCTAGAAAAAAGGAAGAGTGATATTATCTGAAATGTTAGGCTTTCCATATGAGAACATGGGCAGATTAGCAAAATTTAGTATCCTGAGGATGTCCCCAAGAACTGAGAAGAGAGATAATGAGTTCTATTTATAGACTCTTAAACTGAGATAGCTGTGGATCATTTTGGTAAAATATCCTTCAGGCAGTTGGGAAGTATGCACCTACAGTTTTGGTTACTGAAGACACAGATATACAAAGGCATATTCTTTCCATAGAGCTGACAAAATTCTGATAGTGAGATAAGTGAGGCTCAGTTTCAAGGAGAAAAGGTAAGGACTGAGGACAGAAACTTGGGGAAGCTCATTCATTGGAGAAAAATGTTAACATATCTCCCTAAGCGGTAGTGCTCAGCTAAGCATTAGAAAAATCCATTTTCTTAAACATAGGGCAAGGAAGAGGATCCAGCCCCCAAATCAAGGAAAAACCACACAGGAACAGATACAACTAACACTGTGTGAGCTGTACTGTGACATCTTTCAAGTTATTGGTTCATTTCATCTTAGTTATAATACTCATGGGTATGAGTTGCCTGGATGGCTCAATCAGCTAAGCATCCGACCTCAGCTCAGGTCATGGTCTCACAGTTCATGAGTTCCAGCCCTATGTCTGGCTATTTGCTGACAGCTTGGAGCCTGAAGCCTGCTTTGGATTCTGTATCTCCCTCTCTCTGTACTCCTCCCATCCATTTTCTCTCTCTCTCTCCCTCTCTCAAAAATAAATAAACATTAAAAATATTAAAATCCATGGGTATAGAGATGTTCTTTGTGTTTCTTCATTATGTTTTTAATGTCTATTGGGTCGGTACTGATGTCTCATCTTTCATTTCTGAGATTAGTAACTTATGTCTTCTCTTTTTTTTTTTTCCTTTGTTAGCCTGGGTAGAAGCTTATAATTTGATTGATCTTTTTCAAGAAACACCTTTTGTTTTCATTGATTTTCTCTAATTTTTTTCCTATTTTTAATGTCATTGATTTCCACTTCCATTTCCACAATAAAATTTTTATCATTTATTTTCTTTTGTTACTTTGAATTTAATTTGCTCTTCTTTTTCTGGTTCCCTAAGGTGGACACTTACATTTTTTATTTTAGACTTTTTTTCTTTTCCAATATATGCATGCAATATTATTAGTGTCTCTTTAGGCACTATGTTTCCTACATTCTACAAAATTTTGACATGATGATTTTCATTTTCTTTTACTTTAAATAATTTAATTTCTTTTGAGTGTAGAGTGGTATCAAAATGCTGAATCTCGAGTTGTGACATAGGTGTAAAGATTGGCTCTTTGATTTACTAACTCTGTAACTCTACCCACAACCACAATGATCACAACCACACATCCCAAACCACTGTACCACCAGTACTATGGCAAACTCCAGAATGCTCACTATGTGCCAGGCATTGTGCTATTGGCACTTCCTACTTGCCTAATATATGTCTCACTCCATCTCTATACTTATTGTAGATATAATTATTGTGCTTTAAATGCAGAAACTTGCCCACTGGGGAAACTGACATAGCCAGTGGGAGGTAGAATTAGGAATTAAATGTGTGTTTGACTAGCTCTGAATCTGCAGATTCTTCTGCTGTTCAGTTTGTTTTTCTTAGAAAGTAGGGGTAATAACTGTACTCCAGTTTTGCAAATTGTGTGGCCAGACTCTCCACCTTTGGATCCCATCTCCCAAAAGATCTGTCTCTGGATCATGCTCATGTCCCCAATCTTTATAACAAATAGCACTGATGCTCCCTTGGTCACTACCTCCCCTAAAACACCTGCTTTATCTACCTCTTCATCATCATAGCCAAAAATCTCAAGAGTTATCTATACTTCTTGTTTCCACTTCTTCTCTTTCCAATTTCTACCTACACCAGAGAATTTGATTTTGTTTTCACTGAATCATTTGCCATAAATGATTTTTCTTAATTTCAGTGCTCAGTCCTCGCTGTTCATCTTATTTGACTTCCAAGTAGCTTTTGACAACAGTGGGATATTCTTTCCTATTTGACATCTCCTTTCACCTGACACTTTGGCACTGCTGTTTCCCTCTCATTCCCCTTTTCTGACTTCTAACCTCTGACCATCTCAACTATGATGCTGTTGTTCAGGTCCTCATCTCTTCCCTATTTGGACCTATTTGCTGGGCGATATCCTATATAGTCTCATGGTTTTGAGTCCCCATCGGTGCCTGAGACTCCTAGGTCCACACACCTGCACTGTCTCTTGGAGCTTCTGACCAGACCAGCAGATCGCCAGGTGCCTGTGTCTACTTGAATGGCTCATAGCCATCCCAAACTCTGTCTGGCAAAAGAGAATCCATGATTTCTTCCCCAAATAATTTCTCCCCTGGTGTCCTTTATATACAGATATAATGAGCAACAAATCTCTGTTGTTCCATATTTTTTCCCCTGAGACAAAATCAAGGAAAATATCAACCTCCAGGTTTTCTTTGGCAATCTTAATTTATGAATCAGGGAGCTGAAGAAGCAACTAAAAAATATTTACTGAGCCCAAACTCCATGCTTCCAATAGTTCTTCCAAAGTTAATAATAGTCATAATTGCAAGTCTCACTTGCAATTTAAAACTTTTCTTTCTAGAATTTGCCCTTCCTTTATATATACAGCAATGAACAAATTTAGGGCAAAACTCTCATGAAAACACAGAAGGATTCCCTTAGATTTGGGAGACACAAACTGACCTGTGTTGCTGACAACATTTTCTAGGATACTCAAAATGAATTTTTATTTGATGGCAAAAGTTCATATATTTTGCCTTCAAATAAAACATATGCATCCTGTGGTTTACAGAATCAAGTGTGAGAGACAAATCTAAGGAGAAGTGATAAATGTTGAGATGAATCTCTCTGAATTTTGTCATTTTTTTCTACACCAGAATGAATTTTTTGTATAATCATCCTTTTTGAAGAGAGATGAACTAATCATTTTCAAATACTTTTCATTCAAACCTCTCAGACTCTGATGTCCTATTGTAACTGTGTTGGTATAGGGGTATAATTTATCAACTTTCGTTAGAGTTAATAAAGTTGTTTGTGTGGGAGTAGCCCTGGATAAAATTGGAAAGTGAAGACTCTCTAAGTTGAGCACACTTAGAAATGTTGTCTGTTAGAAAACATATCAGAAATGTGTTCAGTGAAAGCTTGCTTTTTTTTTTCCATTTAAAAAATGAACACTGTAGGGCCAAGTACATTTCCTCAATGCATCCATTTGCTAGAGTGGTTGATTATATTGATTTTTCCCCTACAAATTTCAATCAAAATAATATGTATTTTTAAAGCAGTGCTTCATAGTTCTGGCACTGTTCTTAGAATCCAGAATCTTCCTTTTATCTCCTTGACATGTGTCAGCTACAGCTATATTAAAACTACATTTTAATCTTTCTGAGTTCAATTCTCTTGACGAATTTCTCCTTCCTCCATGCCTGGAGTTCTGACTTCAAAAGAAGCTTTTCACACGCAAGAGAGATAAATGTCAGGGGAATTGAAGTAAGGATTGGGTCAAATAACATTGGAACCCCTTTCTTCCTGCATTTTGAGATGTGAAATGTGAACCCAAACTAAACGGTAAAAGAAACCCAGCTCCTATTCTGTTCTTTATAGGTTCTACGGGAAGAAATTGTGTCTCTCAAAAAAAGAGTTCATAAACTGTCTGACTTCCAATATCCATCTTGTAAATGGAAAAATCTGCAGATTAAATACTGTAGACTAGCAGGCTGATGGCACATGGCTCGGATGCTGCATGAAGAATAACATCTGGGAATCTCAAAGTTTAAGAAGTGGAGATACTTTTAGTGTCTGGCGCTACTGGCCATCAGAGGGATGTGTAAAGGAGAATCCTATTAAGGCAAACAAATGGCAGCATTTGGGGACCAGCCTCTGTTTTCCTCTTGTTGTGTGTGGCCTTTCCTTGTGAGATTAGAGCTTCCCTTTCAAGTCTGTCTACACAGACAGTGCACACACAGTCACACACACAGACACAGACATTTGTCCGGGAGAGAATGGATGTCCACACACATGGAAAAAAACATATAAAATGAGAAAAAGACCTGGTGGCATTTTTGTTTTCTGCTAACATGACACAGTGCTTTGCACATTGGGTCAGTTCTTTGGATGGAGACATCGGGAATCTCTGGAGAAGACAGGTTCTGCTTTAGGGAAAAGGATTGTCACCACTCCTATGGGTTTACCACAGTGAAAAATAGTTTTGCAGATTCTTGTAATTATAGAGGAGAGCTCAGCAGCCCTGGCTAACCCACAGAAGGAGCAGAATACCCAAAGGGTGGAGCATGGCCCCAGCGGGATACAAGGAAATGTGCCAAGAGCCGCCAGGGGGTTGTCCTTGGTGGTAAGCTTTCAGGAGTCTTTGATGGTGACTGAAATTTTGGTCTTGCATCCATAATCCTGCCAGGGAGAAGATTTTATAGCAAAATGCAGTGCAGCTGTCCTGAAGCACTTAGCAAAGAAAGGATACTGGGTTAGTGAGATCAGGGAGCCGTGTCCTTCCTGACGTGGGCGCTACAAGGTGGGGGGTGGGGCGGGGGCGGGGGGGGGCGGGAAGAGGGAGGAAGGGCTCCTGCAAACAGCCTTGAGTCAAGGAGCAATTGTCATTGCAGCAGAAGGTGACACAGCACATAAATTCAAATTTTTCAAGTTCAATTCCACTAATTGCAGTAAGATATCAGGTCATGATAAAGAGTTAGTGACAAAAACGAAGTATGAACAAACCTTCCGTGAGCAATTGAATTACCTTTTTTTCTCTTTGGTGAAATCCGAGACTCAAACTCAAAATCACGTATCAAGCGTGCTGCTTTCCAGAGCAGCTGCACCAGTTGGCATTCCCAGCAACAGTGCGGAAGGGTTCCCCTTTCTTTGCCTCCTCGTCAACATCTGTTAGCAGTGCTGTCAACAATAGGCAAATTGTGGAAGGAGCTCAAATGTCCATCGACTGATGAATAGATAAAGAAGAAGTGGTGTGTGTGTGTTACTGTGTGTGTGTGTGTTTGTGTTTCACTCGGCCATGAAAAGGAATGAAATCTTGCCATTTGCATCAACATGGATGGATCTGGAAGGTATTATGCTAAGTGAAATAAGTCAGCCAGAGAAAGACATATCATATGATTGACTCGTATGTGGAATTTGAGAAACTCAACAGATGAACACAGGGGAAGGGAAGGAAAAATTAGACAAAAGCAGAGAGGGAGGTAAACCATAAGAGATTCTCAAATACAGAGAACAAACTCAGGGTTGCTGGAGGGGGTGGGTGGGTGGAAGGTGGGCTAACTGGATGACCGGAGTTAAGGACGGCACTTTTCGGGATGAGTCCTGGGTGTCATATGTAAGTGATGAATCACTGGGTTCTCTACTCCTGAAGCCAAGACTACACTGCGTGTTAACTAACTTGAATTTAAATTAAAATAAATAAGACATAAATTTAAAAAAGCACACACGGTTCTAATTCATCTCTCTGGTCCAACAAATTAAAATAAAGTCATTTAAGTTGCTCATCTCATTCCTAATGGGTAACGTGTAAGCAGGCAGGCTGTACATTAGGGTGGCCTGGTCTCAATCCTGCTCATGAGATTAAGGAACAGTTGTAACCTCTTTGAGTTTATTCACTTTTGAAAAGGATAAACTCCCAACCTCACCTTTGCCCCCTCCCTGCCCCCCACACCCATACATACACAGGTATTACAGATGCTTAGCAAATGGCCTGGAGAATATTAAATGCTTAGTAAATAAAAGCTACTATCATTTTTATTCTCCTTAGGACAATGGGGTTTACTACAGAAAAGGTGAATGTCCTTAATCTCACCAGAGTGCATATAAGCTCCCCCCAGGGTTGCATTGGATTAGGTGGCGGTTTTGCATACAGGCCATGTTTGGAAGGGAGACCTTGAGAGCACAGGTGGAGGAAGATGAGAGGTCATTTTTTCTACACACGACAAACCCTTTCAGTCCACTGCTCTCTCCCCTGTGCTGTTTGTTCATTCATACTTTTTCACTTAGAATTTCAGTTCAGTTGGAGCCCTGAAGGCTGAGGTCCCCCCACCTGCTCACTTTGCTTTAGATGTTTGCAGGGAAGCCGTGCTCTCCTACAGCTCGGGGCAGATGACTGTCTGGCCCCTGAGCACAGGGTGGCCGGGGGAAGGGTGCGATGTGGCTCGGCACACTTCTGGTCTGTGCCACCATCAGGTCAGCATCCGTGGGTGGGGAAACAGCGCTGTTTTCCCAAGAAAGGCTCCATTCACGTGATTACTCCTCTAACTAACACACTCAGGGGGCAAGTGTAAAGGATCCAAAGTGAAAAGCCTTCTCCGTTCCTCAGCCTCCTTGGGTACAAAGATAAGGATGTCTCAGTGGATGGAGAGGAAGAGGGAGGGCAGCGCAGGAGGCTCACTAGGAGGGGGTAGAACTCGATCCTTGCCAAGAGAGACTAGCCACTGGGATGCCACTTGGAAGGCAGGGCAAAGACAGCCCCGATCAAGACAAGACACAGATATGGGGATATTGAATTTGGTTGGAGGGGACGAGAAAGCCTGAAGGCCATATCTCTGCCAATGTGATGATGTGTGAACTGGCCACAGTCTTTGGAATCCTGAGGATATAATTTATTGGTTCGGTACCCATAATTTAGGCTATAATTTCTCAAAGTGAGTGCAAGTGCCCCTCGGGAATTTTTGTTAGAATGCATATTCCTGGCCGCCTCCCAGCAGCCGCTGAATGATGTCCACAGGGCATTGTGCTGTGGTTCCCAGCGTGCTTCAGCAACGCAGACTCCGGGCATGCTGACCTTGCCCATGGACTTTTCCCTTCATCAGCCAGCTGACACCTGCCCCTTGGTCCAGACTTTGCTCCTCAGTTTCTCAGCCATGGATGTTTTCTTCTTAATGGCTCTGACTATAATTTCCTCTGAACTCTGTTGCCACCTTGAACTTGGTTGGTGCTGTAATCAGCTCACCTTCCGGTGATTGCCGTGACTTGTTTCTGTCTCCTTAGGGCCAGTCTTTTTCTCTCCGGCCTCACTGGTCACACCGCTGCTCATTTTAATCACATCACTCCCCTCAAGTAAACTCATCAGTGATGACATCCTATTACTAATTTATAAACCTAAACACCTTAGCCTGGCACCTGACTCCCTACATATCCGACCTCAGTTTAGACTTCCTTACACCTTTATCTGACCCTTTATTCTGCACGAAACGAGCTGGCAATTATTTTTTACCTCTCTCTCTTTCCCTAATGGGACATTCACATTCTAGTTCAATACTTACACTGCTTCTGACCCCAAGTTCCAATTCCACCCCCCTCCTCTCAGTGCAGCAGAATCCTTGAATTTCCAAAGAGTAACGCCATGAACATCTCAGGCCACTTCAGTCAAAGAAAACGTGCTGCTTCTGGCGCTACCTGCCCCAGTACGTACTTAAGTATCATAGACATCTTCCCCTGGCTGAACTGCAGGCGACCTTGAGAGCAGGATCTTGGGCTGTGGTTGAATTTTCAGCAAGTACTAGCTGAGTCCCTGGGTCATCGTGGGGTCCTGTTGCTGCCCTGAGCTCTCCTCCAGGACAGCACAGCTTCTGCCAGAGTTAGGCTACTTTTCAGCAATAAATAAAGTCTCCTGAGCAATATGCTTTCCTTTACCTCCTAGTTATGTGTCTTAAATTGGAATCAAAAATTCTCAATTATAGAATGCTAGGTGAATCTCAAAGGCAGTCTTTGGTGTCCTTGAGGAAGTTCCTTTCAACTGTCCCTCTGGCCTGCTATTTGCTTAGAGTCCATGTATACAAAGACCCCTATATGCCTGACCTGACTGTACCCACTCTGTGGCAGGCACTGAACATCATCATGGGCAAAGCCCATGGAACTATTCACAGAGGGGTACCCAGCATGAGTGGGATGAGGCTTGTCCTCATGGGGCTTAGAGTTTGGTTGGGGTGAGGAGAGATTCATGTGAATAGCTCTTAGCAAGCCTGACCCTGTCAGGCCCAGCTTCCCTGCCCATAATCATCTCCTTCCCAGGGAAGGAGGAGCTGCTAACCTGGTCAGGCAGACTCTTAGATGCCAACTGTACCAAGTCCAAGGACAAGAGAGTCAGAGAGGTTTAGAGCTCCTGTCCTTGAACTTCCTGCTCTGGTAGACAAACCCTCGGAGACCTGGATGGTTGGCCGTCCATGCCTCATCTTTCCATTTACTTCATTGTCAAAACTGAAGTATGTTGTTTCTGCATCTCCTCCTGCCTCCGCCAACTTCTCTCTACCAAAGCCCAGAGATTTTGAGATTGAGGCTCTGGGGGCCAGGAAGAGGGTCATGTGGTCCTTGCAAGTGAGGCCCCCTGCCCTTGCGACCCACCCAGAGCTCGTGGAGTAGGTACTAATGCAGTGATGCTTCTCCCGCACGGCACTGGCTCTTCTTACAACCTCATTCACAATCTCGGGATATAGGTAATTATGGCAGATTTGAGAATTCCTCAGTTCTTGAAGCCTCTGGCTAGATTCACCAACAACACTCACCTAACCCATATTAGAAAATGAACTTCATGGGGCACATGGGGGGCTCAGTCAGTTAGGTCATGATCTTATTGTTCATAGGTTCGAGCCCCACATCAGCCTCTGCACTCCTCTCTCCTTCTCTCACCCTTCCCCACTTGTGTGTGCTCTCTCTCTCAAAATAATAATAAATAAATGAACATTAAAAAAATAAATGAACATTAAAAAAACACAGAAAATAGAGCTCCATGAGGATATTATAATGGAAAAGAATCTATCCCTTCTGTGTTATATATATATTTCACATTTTACAAGGCACTTCCACAGATAGAAGAATAAAGGAAAATCTAGGAGTATTTGATGTAGAGATGACTATTTTTTTCAGATGGTATAAACATGATACACAACACTTCCTTCCCTCATCAGTTTGAGGGTGTTTGCTGAGCTCCGAAGAAAAAAAGTCAAAAAACAACTAAGAGTTTTAGACGAGTTGGGACCCCAAATGAGGTTTAGTTTTTTGTTTGTTTTTCAATACAGACTTGTCTCATCACCTTCAAGTGAAACTATTAGACTATTTCTGTCCACATCTGTGTACCATAAGCATGCCAGGACGTCACACGATTAAATGTGACAGCTAAGGGTCACAGTTAAGGGTGTAAACCATCCCCCCCTTGGTCTACTCCGGATCCAGATTATTTTTAAAATTGCACATGATATAACTGGAGGGGCCAAGTGAAGCATGTGTCATCCTCCCCGTGACATAAGCCCCATGTCCCTGGGGAGGGAGCTCTGGTAACCGATGAAGATGTCAGCCCATGCTCCACGAGTGTCAACAGCTGCACTTATCACTGTGCCGTAGACCTTCTCCGACTGAAAGATTTCACTGTTTATCCACAGCAAAGACACTTAATTAATGACTTGGCCTAATCGGGCTGTCTTATTATTTACAGGGATACCAGTGTGGCTTAGCTCAACTGATGTGCAAACAAACCAGCCTTGAGGAAGCTTTAATTAATAATTCTGAGCCAGGCATTCCGAGAGGCCCTGTCACTGAGCTCTCGGGTGATTTACAGCAGCCCCTTCGCCATGTTCTCATGTCCCCTGCATGCAAATGAGTGACCACCCCAGCAGATCTTCCTGTTTCAGATGCACTGGGCCTTGTTTATTAGAGAAACGCTCTTATCTTTGCACAGGACTTAATGGAGATGGATGCCCGAATGGTAAAATTCCTGGTGTCTTTCTTGGATGTGTTGCCATTCAACAGCATTTTCATAAATGTATTGAGCACCAACTGTGATGTAAAACAGAGGGGATTCATTCACTTTAGTAAATCCACAATGAATGAACCTTAATATTGCCCATTTGGGGTTCACAGTCTAGTTGGGAATCAAGTATTATAATCCAAGGTGAATTATGCTCAGTATTAACCCGAAGTAGAAAGCTCACTGAGAGGAAGAGAGATAAACTGCCGTTCACAGGGCTCCCGGAGATCCCTCGGGGTCAGGAAGAGGGGCTAATTAGCACACTGAGGGATAATAAGGAAGCCAATTGGAATTGTTCAAGAGAAAGGCAACCCTGGTAATGACTCAGGGGATGTATCTGAAGGGTGGGAAGCTGGGTCGGGGAGAATGAGCTAGGACACATTTGCAATTGATTGGCTAGAGGATTCATTATCTGGGTATAAAATAGGGTGTAAATGCTGGCAATAGAACCGGGGAATTATGTCTGAGTGATTTCCTGTAGGCAGAATTAGATTTGACAAGGGATTAGACGTGGAGGTGAAAGAAGGACGCCTGGGTGGCTCAGGTGGTTAAGACGTGGAGGTGAAAGAGAGAGCAAGACCTTGACAAATTAGGAACGTGTGTCTTCACTGTTACTCCAAATCGTTTCAGTTTTTTTCCTCCTGCAATTTTTTTTTTTTTAAATATCGCTTTATTGTCTTCTTGCATCCAGCGGGGCTGAGGGAGGTTTGATGTCAAACAAGTTTCTGTGGTTTTGTAAGTCGAGGTTTGCTTGCATGTACATATGCATTTTGTATCTATCCATCTGTGCATCATCTATCGTTTGTATGTATCTTTATATATTTATCGTCTATCTTTTTATCTTTCTATTCACCTACCTTACTTTCCTATGGATAGCCCTGGATTTTTTAAATCATCACTGCTTCTTAACTTCACCGAGGTTTCTAAATGTGAAACTTCCTTATCTATCCTGTTTGGAACTTAAGAAATCTTGAAATCTGAAATTTCATTTCAAATTCTGGGAGAAGCTTCTATGACAATCCCTTCATATATTTTCTTCCCCTGTTTTTCTCTCCTTCTTGAGCACATTTTATCTTGATGTGGTAAATCTATTCCATTCCCCCGTGCGCCTTCGTTTTTTTTCCATGGCGTCTGCTCTAGTCTTGCCCACTGCATCCTGGGACAATTTCTCCATCTGGTTGTCCAGCACTCCAGCTCATTCTCAGCTGTATCCATCTGCTGCTTTCCACATCAACACCTTCTCCATCTAAATTATTGTCTTTTTTTCATACCAATTCTTTTCCCACATGGTCTCTTATTTCTGCCTCATCATACTACTGTCTTCCCTTATGCCTTTGAGGATATGTATTATCTTATTTTAAATTCTTGATGTATCTGTTACATGAATGCTGCATCAGGTTGTGTTTAACGTTGGGTTTATTGACTTTCCTTTAAGTTGGTTGCAAGACTCAAACTTTCACTTGACCGCTCTATTCCTCTGGGTGGAATTTCATCTCCAAATTTAGAAAGTAACCAATGCAGGGAGGCTTTTCTTTAGTACTGGAGCACTATTGTGCTTCAGACACTACCCTTCCTCATTCTCTGGGCCTGGAAACACTCCTCAAAGACAACCTTTTTTATGGAGTGATTTTTGGGGATTGGTGTCAAAGGTATTGACACCAGCTGTTCCCGTTACACATGATGATGGAGGGACATGAGGGAATGGAGATTCTTCAAGGACATATCATTGCTTGATGGTCCACCTCTCTCTTATATTGTTGGCTTTGAACTTGGAGTCTCTTCTGAGCTTGGCAAGATCCATGGGAAGACTTCTGTTTCTTTCTCAATTTGAGGTTGACTACTTATACCAGCTAGATAGCGCCCCAAATTTCTGGCCCATCATTGATACGTGTAGCTACTTGAAATGTCTTCATTTTTTTTTTTAAACCTGTGTTTTCAGGTGGACTTCTGGGTCTGAGACCCCTCAATCTATCTGATTGCATTACACAATAGATATGATCTCTTTTAAAATGATGGGATGGGATGGGTGTGTGGGTGGCTCAGTCAGTTGAGTGTATGACTCCGGCTCAGTTCATGATCTTGAGGTTCATGAGTTCAAGCCCTGCATCAGATCTGTGCTGACAGCTCAGAGCCTGGAGCCTGCTTTGGATTCTGTGTCTCCCTCTCTCTCTGCCCCTCCCCTGTTTGTTCTCTCTCTCTCTCTCTCTCCAAAATAAGCATTAAAAATGTTTTTTTTTTTTTTAAATACAAGTATGGGGAAAACTAAATGAAGCAGGCTGAGTCCTGCTGAATGTCGCTGAGCTTCATGTCCACCTTGTGGAATAATCACCAACATACTTCTGGTGGCACAAGTTTGAAACTGACAATTGTCGGTATCAGTCACTACTTAGATTATTACCCGAACTCTTCACACATCCGCCAATCCCTTTTACACTTGTTATTATTTGCTAAGTGCGGTTTATTTTGAGAAGCTTTTCTTCAGATTTGTTATGATTTTAGCACTTAATCTCATCATCTGTTCTTAAAGTAATCATTAAGTTTAATATCACATCAAAATCTACAAAAAAGAATTATGTAGTGTCGGTTCACATTTTCTAACAGTTAACGATTTTAAGGACATTTTGATAGTGACACAGAAGGCATAGGAAAGAAGTCACCTTTCTTATTTTTTAAGATATTGCTGCCTAGTTTCTGACAAACTCATACACTAGTAAGAGAGAGGTATGTGTTCACAGCAGTTAACTCATGACTCCCCAAGGAGCATTTCAGAATCATAGCAGTTACAGATGGGTTTTTTAAAGTTTTTAATTATTTATTTTGAGAGAGAGAGGAAGTGCAAGAAGAAGAGGGGCAGAGAGAGAGGGAGAGAGAGAGAATCCCAGGCAGGCTCTGCACAGTGCAGAACCTGACTCGGGGCTCGAACTCATGAACTGTGAGATCATGACCAGAGCTAAAGTCAGATGCTTAACCGACTGAGCCACCCAGATGCCCAAGCAGTTATAATTGTTTTTAATCAGTTTTGGAAAATATGGTTTCACAGCTCTGTTGCAAAATCTAATTTTTAAAAAGTTTCTTAGAATGATAGCATCTAACTGTTTCTGAAATTTAAAGTAATTGGCTTTAAGGTGGGCAGATTGATGCTGCCTCATCATGGTCTATCTTTGATTGCAAGTTATTAAAAATCCTTACCATCAATTGGCACAAAAACAGACACATAGACCAATGGAACAGAATTGAGAACTCAGAGCTGGACCCATAGGTATACAGCCAACTGATCTTTGACAAAGCAGGAAAGAATATCCAATGGAAAAAAGATAGCTTCTTTAACAAATGGCGTTGGGAGATCTGGACAGCAACATGCAGAAGATTGAAACTAGATCAATTTCTCACACCATACACCAAAATAAACTCAAAATGGATAAAGGACCTGGACGTGAGACAAGAAACCATCAAAACCCTAGAGGAGAAAGCAGGAAACAACCTCCTTGACCTCCACCGCAGCAACTTCTTACTTGACACACCCCCAAAAGCAAGGGAAACAAGAGCAAAAATAAACCATTGAGACCTCATCAAGATTAAAAGCTTCCGCACGGCAAAGGAAACAATCGACAAAACTAATAGGCAACCAACGGAATGGGAAAAGATAGTTGCAAATGACATATCAGATAAAGGGTTAATATCCANGCAGACTACTGTGATATCCAGGCAAAAAAAATAATGGTGGCTTGGACTAGGGGCTAAGAATGGTATTGGTGGGGAAAGGTTGGATTCTGGAAGTATTTTGAAGTAAAACCAATTGAATTTGTTAATGGCTTGGATCTGGGCTGTGAAAGAAGGAGAGGGAATAAGGAAGACGGAAACACTTTTGGTCTGAATAATTACAAGAACGGGATTGCTATTTATTGATACAGGGTAAATGAAAGTAAAGTAAGTTTAAGGGGAGAAATGTTAAGAGTTTAGTTTTGGAGGAGTTAATTTTGAGATGCCTTTTATACACTTAAGAATTTGTATCAAGAAGAGAACTAGATATGAATAGATGGATACATTTCAAGGAGAGATCAGAGTGGATTTGTGAACCTGAGGGTTATTAGCATAAAGGTGATATTTAAAACCATGGGACAAGATGAAGCCACCAAGAGTTTCTTGGTATATAGATTTAAAAATGATACCAAGATTCACCTCACGCCAGTCAGAGTGGCTAAAATGAGCAAATCAGAGAACACGAGATGCTGGCGAGGATGTGGAGAAACGGGCACCCTCCTACACTGTTGGGGGAAATGTAAACGGGTACAGTCCCTCTGGAAAACAGTGTGGAGTTTCCTCAGGAAGTTAACAATAGAACTCAGCAATAGCACTGCTAGGACTTTACCCAAGGGATACAAAAATGCTGATGCATAGAAGCACATATACCCCAATGTTCATAGCAGCACTCTCAACAATAGCTAAAACATGGAAAAAGCCTAAGTGTCCATCAACAGATGAATGGGTCAAGAAGATGTGGTTTGTCTATACGATGGAATACTGCATGGCAATGAGAAAGAATGAAATCTGGCCACGTGTAGCAACATGGATGGACCTTGAGGGTGTTATGCTGAGCAAAATAAGTCAGGCAGAGAAGGACAGATATCATATGTTTGCACGTATAGGAGGATTAGGAGGAACTTAACAGAGGACCATCGGGGAGAAGAAGGGGGGAAATGGGGAAAAGGGAGAGAGGCAAACCATGAGAGACTCTTGAATGCTGAGAACAAACTAAGGACTGATGGATGTGTGTGGGGGGAGGTGAGATGGGCATGGAGGAGGGCACTTGTGGGGATGAGCAATGGGTGTTATATGGAAACCAATTTGACAATAAACTATTTGTTAAAAAAAAAAAAACGTAAAAAAAATCCTTACCATCAGCTCTAGGTTTGGAAATGATATATTTTCATTCTTTGTGGGTTACAAGACACTTTAACACTTACTTCCTCACTCACTAGTCTTTGAGAAACTCCCTTTCTCAAAAATACCTTTTTCTTCTTTTAAGATGTGGTTCACAAACTTTTCCCTTTGAAATCTGGAGCTCAAGGGTAGTCTTAGAAAGTATAGCATTAATGCATGTGAGTCATTTGCATTGAAACCAGATTCCTTTCTTCCCGCTGAACACCCCCTCCCTGTCTCCCCTATGCTCCCAGATCCCGCAGTCCATTCCTACATGTGCCACGCTCTCTTTGCCCTGGGCATTGATATGTCCGGTTCCTGTTGAGGGAAAGAATCTATTCCCCTTTCAAGGCCAGGAACTCTTCCTATGTGTCTTAACTGCCACTTCCCCTGGGACGCACCCATTGCACCCCCTGCCCAGCAGACAAGGTTGTAGTGCGTGCCACACTTGATTATCAAAGCACCCAGCCTTCCTGATGAGCCCTCCGCTCTGTAAGGAAACCCACGGATTATCTCTCTTACCACTACATTGCTGTAATCCAATCCAGTGCCTGGCACTTAGTAGGATCTTAACTAATATGTTTACTGAATCCGAAACTGCATTTTATCCAGGGAAATAGTATGACGTGCTTTCATGATCCAAGTTCACGGTGAAAAACTGAGGCTGTATCAATATCTCTCCCTTCTTTATACTTCTTTCCAAGACAGTCATATTTGTCTTGGTATTAACTTGAGTAAGGCAGTAACATTAACTAAGTTTGAAGCCATACGTCCAATAAGTTAACCCCACAAACTTAGTAGAGGGTGAATTCTAGGGCGTGGTTATTGAATGAAGCCATTCCTCCGCAAAGTCGCCCCAACACTGTGGACCTCCTGCCATGATGCTGGCCGCCACGCCAGACGCAGTTTGTGCAATCAAAGCGTGAATGTGTTCACATCCCACTGGACAGAGGAAGTCTCACACCCGTGCGCACCTTCTGAGGCACGGCTAAGTGAAATGGTTCCAAACCCTGGTGAGCACCAGTGGGGTGGCCACCAGCAAGGACACGCAAGTCACACGCAGCCAATCGAGGTTGTCACAACCCCTGTCAGGCTGGCAGCTATGTCCTCACGCCGTCATTGCTAAGTCATCGCTTGCCGATAAAGGTCTTTAAGTGTGACAAATAGAAGTGCTCCTTAGAGTAAGGAGCAGGGGTCTGAAAACCGTTCATGTTCCTTACCTGCAAATTGGTCGCAGAGTGCAAAGGCAATGGCCACGTTCTCCAACCAGTGAAAATATTTACGTTACTTGGCAGAAAATAGCTTTCAAACTATTTTGCATTTGGAGAGGTTTAGTCCTCCTTGTTTAAAAATAGCAGAGATTTTAGTGCTTATTTTTTGATAACTCATGGATACTTTAAGTCTTTCACATTTATTTGGTAGGCAACTGCTAGTTTCACTATTCACTCTTGAGCTGAATTGAATAAATACTTGTGCTAATAATGTAATAAGTTGAGTGTGTGCAATTCAGTTGACTAAAATCCATATTCCAAGTGTCTACATTTATTCTAAGTTCTCAAATTTGGAATGTGGTATACAAGTTGAATTTCATGGTTCTTACATAATCCCTTGCTGTTCTGTGGTGAGTGTGGACCAAGGCCTCCCCACCCCTGTACCTTAGTGCCTGGCTCCGTGGGATGTATAATGTCCTTCAACGTATTTTGTTTGAAGACAGAAATAACAGAAGGAATAGTGTGGAGCTCTCGGCTTTCTAACATATACATGATTACAAGAACTTCAGAAAAAAAATCACAGGAAAATATTTGGAAAAGCTGTGTTTCTGAATCCTGTAAAACCTGAGTTACTTGACAATATAAGGTCATGTATTAGCAGCCTTCAGTGTGTTAAGTACATAAAATAAAACTTTTGTGAGTACCGTTTTTATTATTTCCATTTTTAAAAAGGGTCAACTTTATTTTTTTATTTTACTATTTAATGTTTATTTTTGAGAGAGAGAGAGACAGAGCAAGAGTAGGGGAGGGGCAGAGAGAGAAGGAGGCAGAGAATCCAAAACAGGCTTCAGGCTCTGAGCTTTCAGCACAGAGCCCGATGTGGGGCTCAAACCCACGAACCATGAGATCATGACCTGAGACGAAGTGAGACACTTAACCCACTGAGCCACCCAGGTGCTCCCCAGATAGTCAAACTTTCTTTAGTTGAAATATTTTTATAACTCAAACACCTGTATGGAACGGATGGATTTGAAAATCATTGACCTTGGTCTCACCTGTAAGTTATAGATCAGGCAACTCAGGCTTGCAAGAGCTTGGAAATACCTGTGGGATGTGAAGATTTAGAGTGTGGTGGTCCTAGGTGTGGGCCCAGTGTTTCTCACACACACACATGTATGCATGTACATATGCTTGCAGATGTGTATGTTCTCTGTGTGTGCATGTAAACATGTCTGCATGAACGACTATGTTTTTGTGCACATGTGTACATGCTTGTAGACATGTCCTTGTGTGTAGTAGAGACCTGTGTGTGTACCCATGTGCCTGCATTTGCATGTGTGTCTGTATGCAGATGCCTGTGTGTGTGCTCGTATCACTGTGTGTTCCTGCCTGTGTGTGTGCATGCACATATGTATGCTTGCCTGTGAATGTGTGTATTTTGTTGCTTCTTTTACAAAACCCATAGATATACACCAACACTTAATCCATCTTACGTATTTTTATTTTGTTTAAACAGCACTTTGACCTTCTCTTGATGACCAAAAGAATCATAAATTAAGTATGTACTTCAGATATATTTTAAGGAAAAGCCCTAATGCTAAAATAGTTTGAAGACATTTACAGATTTTTGCTAAAGATGTCGATATTTGGGATTATAGGACAATATTCAATGTTCACACATTGGATCATCTATAAAGCTCACTCAACAGAAGTTCGCTGGAAGGGAATACTTATTACATTGATTATTTTTAGCACGATGAATTAATGTCATTTTTACAATACGTAATGCGTACTCCTGTAAAAAAAAACATCGCAAAGTATAAAAAGAAAGGAATGTCACCTGAGTAGTTACCACCTTATGACAGCTACCACTGGTACTTTGGAAATATGTTTTCACACTTCCATTCATGCACGTGTGCACACATCCACGATTTGACACAATTAATACTGTATTAATGTGTATGTTCTGTTGTTCTTTGTATCTTCTCCTTCCTGCATCGTTTCTCTGTGTTCCTTCTTTGCTTCACTCAGCTCCCTGCCCAGCGAGCCCATGTGACTGCTTGTCTCCGCTCACCTGCACCTGCTCACATCCTCGAGTGCAGGAGTGCACACACATCCAGGATGAAGAATGGTGCACCACTACAAGGGCATGCCTTACACCTGTTTCTCAGCGTATCACGCTTCTCACTCAGATAATCATATCTTTAAAAAACTCCTCACGTTAACTGAGAGAGATTCCATTGTATTCATTTTAATATTTAATCCTTACTTGATATTGACTGCTTGCTTTGTTTTGCAGCCTCCGAGGCCTTGATGGGGCAACCGAAGGTGTTACTTCCTTTGGTTTTCAAGTTAAACGAGTCTCCCTACCATATCCTCGCACCCACACTTAATATGTGGTAACTTCTTTTTTCTTGCAGTCTAAATACTGGTGAATCGAAAGATGAGGTCACCAAAGGAAATAGTAGTCACCCTATCAGCAGACCCGGCAACCCTACCTGATTGCAGAGATAGCTGGCCTGGAAAACAATAGTAATGTCTGACATATTTCACAGGAGGTAACTCACAGCATTTTACACATACTTCGTACTTGTTCCGTTTCACCTCTCTTACTATGTAGCAAGATTAATACATATTTTAATGAGAAGTTGCATTTCTGGGGGAAGCATTAAAAGACGAACAAAGTATATTTGTGACAGGTCATAAATGCTAAATTAGTGCAAGAGTGCTCTCTCAATTTGGCTACTAGTGAGTTTACCCCTGATAATAAATCTGGCAATAACTCTCCATCTCAGCAGCACACTGGATCAATGGCAGTAAAATAGTAAGTTCTCCTTTTAATGCCTTTGCAAATTCAAGGCCGGAGGCTAATGCTTTTGTGAGCACATAACTCTGCTTCTTATATTTTAACTCAAGCAAAAGCAATGGTACCTGGGATCGGTGGTCTGTACCAATCAAACGTGTCCTCTCTTCACACCCTCTGCCTCCCAGGCTTCTGGGCTAAGAGAGGAAAGACACAGTGGAGCTCTCCCTCACAAAGAACTGCAAGCAGACGTCTGTTACTTTTGCAGGATCGCTGCTGTGGCTGCCTTCACTCCCAGGTGCCACGGAGACCCGATGTTTGGGGACAAGGGCAGCAACTGTGGCTGATGCCAAGGCTTCTAAAGAAACGCTCAAGCCTTGCAACTTTTCTGGAACGACTAAAAGGGAATTATTTTTCTCTTGTTTTGTTGCTGAAACTTTGACAACAACAGAAGCTATATTTATAGACACCGGTGATTTCCTTCTCTTGTTGGCCGCCTTAAAAATGAATGTGTGTTTCCCGAAATACACAACTTTCTCAAATACATGAAATTAACATTTATGAACAAGACAAACTGCAGATAGAGTGAGAGGCTACCAAACTATGAAATACTTGAAAGCAAATTGCACTTAAGGAGGAAGAAAGCTTTCTTACCCTGGGAGTGCTTTCTCAAGAACGCTAGAAATTGGAAGTCATTTTTTCCGGGCATGTAGGTAGGCCTCAATTAAAGTGAATTTTGAGTCAAATAAAGTAACAGTGCCAAAGCAAGAGAGATTCTTCTGCCTCCCTTATTAGCTCTGTGATTCGCTAGGTCTGCTTCCTCACTCTGCCTCCCTGGCTGAGTAGTTATGAAGGCTGAATTTGGGCTCCAAAATACATCTATATGGAAGTTTTGGAATTTCCCTGCAGAAATTTAGGATATTCTAAAAATAAATGGAAGAGCAGGGGTCTAACCATAGCACTTGTGAATACGGGATGGACATAATGGGCAGAAAGCAGGAAGAGATTGAGGACTGTTCAGGGAGTTACACAGAGAATTAGCGAGGAATGTTCCTTCCAGTCTGCGCACTATTTGTTGACAGGCTTTAGGAGACAGGACACCTTAAAGTCTACATCAAAGAAATACAAACAGGGGCGCCTGGGTGGCTTAGTCGGTTAAGCGTCCGACTTTCGCTCAGGTCATGATCTCGCGGTTCGTGGGTTCGAGCCCCGCGTCGGGCTCTGTGCTGACTGCCAGCTCAGAGCCTGGAGCCTGCTTCAGATTCTGTGTCTCCCTCTCTCTCTGACCCTCCCCTGCTCGCGCTGTCTCTCTTTCTCCTAAAAATAAATAAAACATTAAAAAAATTAAAAAAAAATACAAAGAAAGGGCATTAGGTGATCCTAATGGGGATGTCAAATTTTGTCTATCTTTCTGTGCTTCTGGTTGCAGGATGGCTTATGTGACGCAGGGTAAGAGACTAACGCCCAAATATGAGTCACTTAAAAACCATTCTGTGCACTTACATCTACATGTGGTTGTATTAATTTCTACATGCAAAATTGTCTGAAAATGGAGAATTTAGTTTCTCAGCAGTAATAAATCAGAATACGTTTGCTATCCTCCACGTTTGTTCTGTCTTGTGAAAACAGATATTTTCACTTGCACGAGTCATTAGTCTTTGGGAGTGATTTTGAAAAGGAGGCACCAAATGGGGAGCCTGGTGGCTCAGTCGGTTCAGCGTCTGAGGTCGTGATCTCGTGGTTTGCAGGTTCGACCCCTATGTCAGGCTCTGTGCTGACAGCTCTGAGCCTGGAGCCTGCTTTGGACTTTGTGTCTCCCTCTCTCCCTGCCTCTCCCCTGCTCACTTGCTGTCTCTCAAAAATAAATAAACATTTAACAAAAATTTAAGCAAAGCACTGAAAGATAATGGCAACACCTGTTTCTCTCACTTCCAAACACGAAAATAATTTCTCAAAAAATTTTTTAAAATGCACATATATTCAGCAGTGTATTACTCATTGACTTGTTCTCACCATCTTTATTCCAGAGCTATCGGAGCTAACTGTCCACGCTTTCTCTTGGATCCCCTGGAGAAGTCATTTTGCCTAAAGGGCTCCTGAGGATACTCCCTCCCCAATCATTCTTCCTAACACATCACTTATTCAATGAAAATCCAGGGGAAGGAAGTCCGTGTGGAGCTCAGCATGAGCACAGAAGGCCTAGTTCAAGGGTAAGCCTGTAGTGCGGTGAGCCAGTCGATTTCAGAAGAGCCCCGGGACCTCTAACATGTTAGTCAAAGAAGGTAAGAGTAAAACTGTTGAAATGGGAGCCCCAAATTCCACTTCCAGTTAGTCATAACTAGTCTGGGAGTATTTTTTTTCTGTGTGATTACGAGTTTTTTTATGTATTTGCACTGCATCAATCATTCTGAAAATCTAATGGATAAAGCAAATGGATTTCATAGCCAAGGAACATAAGTCATGTAAACGTATTCACTTGGCTTAAACAAAATGGTAAAAATAACATGAGGGGGCTTGGGGGTTGGTGGTAGGGGGTGTCAGTGGTGAAATTTTAATCCATTCCAATCCATTGTGTAATGCATTACAGAAAAGCAACTCATCTACTTACCCATTTACACATGGTTTATCTGCTAATGCTTTGGTATCTAAAGCAGAGTATTAGAGAAGATGAAAAGAGAGGGGGTATAGATTACGTTTCCCACAGCAATGAGAGTCTCTTTGCAGAGCTTTTATAGGTATGGGCAGTCAGCCCAGGGAAGATCATGAGGTTTGATGGACTGAGGCACAAACTTGCAGCCAGAACACCTCTGGTTTTCTCCAGCGTCCCATCTACTTGATTGGGAGCTCTTGGGGAGCCCCAGATCAATCAGAACTTGCACACACACACAGATGAAGAATAGCACTGTCTCTATGTCACAATGTTTTGTACATTCTACAACATCTTATAAACGTTAAGGGGAAACTCGGTCCTGCCAATAAAACTCCTTGGAAGAGATATGTGCACGGTTTCATTTTGTGTTTGAAATCTCCATGTCCATCTTGATGCACCCACTCAGGAAATTAGACAAGAGGAAAGTGCGGATTTCTGCATTCATCGATATTCGCAGTGCATGCAGAGTTTGTTGATTTCAAAACCCAGTGGAGGACTCAGGAAAGAAAGGAGAAATGTTTATACACAGTTTCATGGATTTCAATCCATTATATTGCTTACATTGCTTCGCAGAGACCTGAGTGCATATGGCATGTGAATGTACAAGCTTCGGCACATAACTGTTTCTGGCCTTGATGTGCTGCATGCATAAGGCTGGGATTAAAACGCAATTTAACTGACTTCTAGGTTTTGCTTTAATCCAAGGCGTTAAGCATCTTTTCTGTAGCTCATATAACTTACAGTCCCATCATTTCGATGAGATAAGTGGTATCTCCTCCACATTTAGAGCCTGCACATGATCTGGCGGGTTGGTCTGCTACCTGAGTTCCGGAGCAGGGTGGGAAGGGCATCTGCTAGCTCTGGTGACCACGCAGGTCACCTGGGGGTGGGGGTCACAGATGACAGCAAGCGTTCTTCTCACTGCCCTTCTCACCTGGACCACGCTACCTAGAGCCCTCTTTACCTCATTGCTATGATCCCTTCAAAGCAGATGCATTTAATGACCCTCCCAGAGCATAGCTAATTAATGCTGCTAATAACATCTGCCCATTCCAGTCCCAACATTTAAAGAAGAAATAAGACATCAATTTGCTCATTTTCTTAAATTTGTCATATGTGGCGGGGGCGAGGGGGCTGGTTGGAAAAAACTTGGGGGAGAAGATTTGGAAAGCTGACTGGCTCCCTGGGGAAGTATTTGCTTAAAAATTTTCCAAAAGCCTGACAAGTATCTCTCTTTGATGCCCTGTGCAATTAGGTGCATATTTTACACATTTGAAGCATAGGTATATATATCAAAACAATGACTGGAGGTTATATAAAACACAAGGTACCTTGTTGCCTGTTAAGTTGGTAACTTTGCCTTGAAGTACAGAGTGAAAAATCATGGGACAATCTTCTCTTCTTTATTCTACATCTTTCTGCCCAGGTAGAAATGATAGGAACCCGTGTTGTTAGCAGTAATAAGGCCGATGTAAATGTATGTACATAATTAAGGCTAAATCCTGTATTAAAAAATTCCAATTATTTTCATAGGCACATGTTTCAAATCTTCTACCAAAATGCCAAAAGAAAATCTAATTATCTTGGTATAATTGTTAGACATTATTTGATAAACACGAGAGTTATGTCTGTGACTGCATGATTACGATAAAATAAGCAATGTTTGTTTTCACCTGTTAAATTTTAGATTTTCGGCCAAGTGAATGCTTCTCCAGTTCTTTCTAAAATGACTTTAGAGGAGTTGTCATATATTTATGTTAAAAGACCCAAGAGATATGTCATTAGCATGGTCATGCATATATTCAAATTACATATTATGGAGTCAAATCTGCTTACCCCGAGTTAATTTAAATGAATATGACAAGAACTTCTGGGAAAGATGTCAGCTAAATTATATGTTTACAAACTCCTCTGGCTCTTCTCTTCAGCCCACAAAAATAAAGTCCTCAGAAATGAATACAAAGAACGGCGCCTGGGTGGTTTAGTCGGTTAAGCATCTGACTTTGACTCAGGTCATGATCTCCCAGGTCGTGAGTTCGAGTCCCGAGTTGGGCTCTGTGCTGACAGCTCAGAGCCTGGAGCCTGCTTCGGATTCTGTGTCTCCCTCTCTATGTCCCTTCCCTACTCATATTCTCTTTCTCTCCCAAAGAATAAATAAACATTAAAAATATTTTTTTAATAAAGAAGAAATTAACACAGAGAACTAAGAATAGAGCAACTTTTCTCACTCTCCGGAGGAAAACATCTGGAGCAGAACCTCTGGAAGACCTGGAGAGGGTTCTGGACATGCAGGGTGGATTGCAGGTCGGTGTAAGGACCGGATGGATCCCTGGTGAGGATGGAGAGATGTGTGGACCGTGGGATGGGGGTGTCTGGCCCCTCTGCCCTCGCTGTGGACACTGGCACCAAGGGCAGAGGAGGAAGAAAACAAAACAGCTAAATAGCACCGAGTGCGTTTCCTTTGACGTGGCTTCCCAGGGAAGAGAGCTATGACCTCAGGCAGAGGCCTGTAAAGGGTGCGCTGACTCTCAGTGGCAGGTGCCAGCAGGTTTGTGCATCACCATGAATTACTGTCATCAGCTTTCCATCGCAGAAGGGGGACCACTCGCTCATATTGGGGAGGGTCCACTTTCCAGGGGAGAAGCTACTCTTCTTACCTGGTTGCTGAACCGTGGGCAGGTTTTCTTTCTTTCTTTTTTAATGTTTTATTTATTTCTGAGAGAGAGAGAGACAATGTGAACAGGGCAGGGGCAGAGAGATAGGAAGACACAGAATCTGAAACAGACTCCAGGCTCTGAGCTGTCAGCACAGAGCCCGACGCGGGGCTTGAACCCATGAACCGTGAGATCATGACCTGAGCCGAAGTCAGACGCTTAACCGACTGAGCCCCCCAGGTGCCTCCCCCCCTTTTTTAAATATTCTGTGGGCAGCGTTTCTTTTTTGTTTGTTTGTTTACAAATATTTAGAAGTTGTTTATTTCTAAACATCACAGAAAAATAGCCTTTCAATAATTTATCCTATGAAATTTGCTTCTGTATTTTTTTATTTTTATTTTTTATTTTTTTTTTTACAAATAGTTTATTGTCAAATTAGTTTCCACACAACACTCAGTGCTCATTCCCACAAGTGCCCTCCTCCATGCCCATCCGTCCTCCCCCCCACATCCATCAGTCCTCAGTTTTTGTCAGCATTCAAGAGTCTCTCATGGTTTGCCTCTCCCCCTTTCCCCCACCATTTCCCCCCTTCTTCTCCCCCTTGTTCCTCCTTCAATTTCCTCCTAATCTTCCTATACGTGCAAACATATGTTTTTTGTCCTTCTCTGTCTGACTTATTTTGCTCAGCATAATACCCTCAAGGTCCATCCATGTTGCTACACATGGCCAGATTTCATTTTTTCTCATTGCCATGTAGTATTCCATGGTATAGATAAACCACATCTTCTTGATCCATTCGTCCGTTGATGGACACTTAGGCTCTTTCCACGTTTTAGCTATTGTGGAGAGTGCTGCTATGAACATTGGGGTCCATGTGCCCCTATGCATCAGCATTTCTGTATCCCTTGGGTAAATTCCCCTATGACCTATTGCTGGGTCATAGGGGAGTTCTATTGTTAATTTCCTTAGGAACCTCCACACTGTTTTCCAGAGGGGCTGTACCAGTTTACATTCTGTGGGCAGGGTTTCTAATGATTCTGAGAAAACCCACAAAACAGAGCCTGTGATGCCTCCCCCTCCCTCATCCCCTGGCCCTCCTGCTTTCAGTCGCCTCACACAGGCCCCCTGGAGAGAAAACCACCGCTTGGGTGTCTAGTCCTCCACATCCCCAGCTCAGAGGAAGACCACAGGTGCTCAGTGCAAATCAGGACGCAGATATGGGAAGCTTCCCGACATTGTTTTTAGGTAAATAGCAGGAGCAGTGGAACTTCCCCATCAAAAGTGAGTAAGCAAAGCAAAACAAACAAAAATAATAAATAAAATAAAATAAAATAAATAAAATAAAATAAAATACAGTGTGGGATAGGTTTTAAACTTGACATTAAAAAGGCACAAATGGATAAGGTCTAGAAATGAGAGCTGAAGAAATGCCTTTTCAAGGAAACAAGAAACACATTCATCTACAACAGATTCTTAAAGAATTTAGATGAGAACAAAATAATATTTTTACAAAGCCGGACATATGTGAGTTAAGAGATTATGCAGAAAAATAACAACATTCTGGGGTTTAAAAATGAATTACAAATGGCAACTAGTGAAACCAAGGGAAAGGTAAAATTGATGGAGGGGAGTCCTCCTGATAAAATCACAGGAGAGACAAAGAATGATGATCATGAGAATATACACAAGAGAGGTTTAAATAGTGATCCTTCTGGTGATTCATCATCAAATCCATTGATGAAACAAGCTGTTCAAACATTTATTAGAGAAAATATTCTTCTGAAATAGAGACGGGAACATCTGTATGTCTAAGGGACTTCTCACATTCCCGAGTAACAGGGGAAAGTTCAAAAAGACTGGCTCTGGTGAAGGTTTGAACTTGAAGATGACAGAAAGAATTCCAAAGCCACCAGGGCCGAAGAAGTAGGTTAGTTACAAAGGTAAACAAAACAGGACAACAGAACAAAAGAAAACAAAACAGCCCAATCGCAAGCTTCTCAACACATTTAAATTCTAGAAAGAATGAGAAACATCCACCAATTTAGGAGGAAATAGATGGGACTTTAAGATGGGACTTTATCTCCGCCGACCCACCCCCATCAGGAATCTGAGTCACGAGGACTTGGATATTTTGAAAGTTAAAAACACAGGCGGGGACAGAAATAAACAAGTAATCTCAGCGAAGTGTCACCTACAAGAGTCCACCTGGAGGGTGATGCATGAATGAGGGGAGAGAAGTGAGCAGCATGAAGAGGCTTCTAGAAGGAGCTGATGATCCTTCTGAGACAGAAGCCAGGGGAGTGTGGGCCGTGGAAGGGCTCAGGACAGTCTCTTCAGGATTCAGCAGCCACAGGCTCAAGTGGGTCCCACTTCTCCTGGACCCACAGCACCCCCAGCGCCGGTCCAGCCCTGGAGGCAGGGGGCAGGGTGTCTGTTGCGGACGGGGCCCCTCATTGGCCAGGGGTAAGATGTAGGGCAATGTCTGTAAATAATTACCAAAAGAAGAAACGAAATGTCCTCAACTCTTTGAACATGATGAGATTCTCTCCCTCAGAAAACAACAAGAACAAAAGCCAAACTTAGGTCAGAAAGGAAAATACAACCGCAATAACAGGTTATGTAAAAAATATTTATAACGAGAAAAAATAAATATAAAAGTTAGAAGGTATCTTCACAGCTGTACTCAGGGGACCTAAGTAGGAAAATAAGGGGATATCGATGAGTTAAAAGGTAGAAAATTAGGAAAAGTACAAGCGAAATAATAAACCACATACAAAATTTGGTTCTTGGGGGAAATAAAGCAACAAAATAACAAAATATGCCAAATGGTAAGATAACTAGAGAAAATCACCAAATTGAGGAGGGGGGAGGGGAAGAGTAAAAGCTTTGTAAGTTTCTAAGCTAAAATCTGGATAAAATATAAAACTTTTTCAGAAAATGCAAATGATCAACATTGACTTAAAGATAAATACAAAATCCAAAGAAGTCAAAACATATCCAAGAACTGAAAAACATTTCCCTGGAGCCTACAGTGCAGATAAATGTGCCATGCCCTCAGATGGCTTTACAAGTGATTTCTTTTTCAAATTTCCGAATAATAAATATCTCCTATATAAGCATTTGCAGAGAAAAAAAAATCTCTTTTATTTTTGTGAAGTCAACAAAATATGAAACTCAAAATCTTGACAAAATCAGTACCCAAAAGAAAAATGTATAGAATTTCCCATAAAATTTGAAATAAAAACCCCTACCTAATATTTTTAAAATTTCTTAATGTTTATTTTTGAAAGAGAAAGACAAAGATAGGGCATGAGCAGGGGGAGGGGCAGAGAGAGGGGGAGACACAGAATCGGAAGCAGCTCCAGGCTCTGAGCTGTCAGCACAGAGCCCGACGCGGGGCTTGAACCCACAGACTGGGAGATCACGACCTGAGCTCAAGTCGGATGCTTAGCTGACTGAGCCACCCAGGTGCCCTGCTACTCCATGTTTTTTGTTTTTTAATTTTAAAGGTTTTAATTCATTTTTGAGAGACAGAGAGATACAGAGCGCTAATGGGGGAGGAGCAGAAAGAGAAAAGGAGACACAGAATCTGAAGCAGGCTCCAGGCTCTGAGCTGTCGGCACAGAGCCTGATGCGGGGGCTTGACCCCACCAACTGTGAGATCATGACCTGAGCTGAAGTTGGATGCTTAACCAGCTGAACCACCCAGGTGCCCCTCTGCTATTCCATGTTTTTTAAAAAATATACTCCATGATTTTAAAACAATTATCCTCTTCAGATGATAAAAGCAGTCCATGTTAAGATATGATAAAAACTGCACATCTGAATTGAAAGCCAGCAGCGCACAGAGTTTTAAAGCACTAGCAGCATTCCCATTAAAGTCAAGAAAAAGGAAAGTAACTAAGGCAATTAGAGGCAAAACAAAACTAAGAAGCACAGGTGCCAGAAACCGTAGGCTTCTTTATCTTTACTTGTAGATTACGTGATCGTGTAGTTGGAAAATAAGAAATCAACTGACAAACTACCAGAAAGAAGGAGTGAGAATTTCAGTAAGAGAGGGGGTTAGAAAATTCATATTAAAAAGCCAACAGCTCTCCTGGATACATATCTATACCAGCTATAGAACATTAAGGAAGAAAATATACCCTTTATCATTGCAACTTAAAAAAACCTGAGAAAGTAGGAATATTTTGAAATAAAATTATGTAATTCCACTCTGTGAACATTCAGTATAATCCACACCAAAAGATCAGTTGATATTTTTTGTTACTTTATTTTCCCTTTCATCTGGAAAATAAACACATAATAAAATCTGTCTGTTGCTGGGGCGCCTGGCTGGTTCGTTCAGTCGGTTAAGCTTCTGACTTCGGCTCAGGTCATGATGTCACAGTTCATGAGTTCAAGACCGCTTCACATCCTCTGTCCGCTCCCCCCTGTATGCCCCCCTCAAAAAGAAATGAATAAACTTTAAAAAGTAATATGGCCATTTCTAAAAAGAAGACCAATAGTGAGTGGGAATCTAGGTGTATATACGATATATTCTGTAGTTGTTTAATACATACATATTATGTAAAACTGTGGGGTTCTCACATAGGAACTGATATGAGGACCATAGGTGGATTTTCGGACACAGCTTAATTAGTCTCCATGTGCATAGAGAGCCTGGCTGTACACACATTATTTTAAGTTATGGAAAAAGATGCCCAAACAAAAATATTGAAAATTTTTATAGCTTATTTGACAAAACGTATTGGTACAAAAGAGTAAATTTTATTTCTTGAAGCTAGAAGCCCACAGCATCATTATCATAAAATTATACCACGGATGGTCAAATCTTTAGACTTAAAAAAATAATAGTAATAAAAGAAAAGAAAGGGAAGAAAATGTCAATTACAGAAACATTTTTAATATCCCACAGGGGGCGCCTGGGTGGCTCAGTTGGTTAGGCGTCAGACTTGGGCTCAGGTCATAATCTCACAGTTCCTGGGTTTGAGCCCGCATCGGGCTCTGTGCTGACAGCCAGCTCAGAGCCTGGAGCCTGGTTCAGATTCTGTGTCTGCCTCTCTCTGTGACCCTCCTCTGCTCACACTGTCTCTCTCTCTCTCTCAGAAAAAAATTAATTAAATAAATAAATAATAAAAATAAATTTAAAAACCCCACAGAAGTCTGAAATCATAAAGTAGAATGATACTTAAAAAAATATGTAAATATTTATATTGTCTAATAGAAAATATACCATAAACTAAGTTAACAGAAAGACAACTACCATAATAATATTTTGGACATGTAACAAAGTATAATTGCCCTAATGAACAAAGAGGTTATACAAATTAATAACTAAAGCATGAACCCCTGAATGCAAAAAAAGGGCCTACAAACGGGTGAAAAATATTTTCTACTCTCATTAGTAATCATTTAAAAAAACAAGAAAGGAGTTGATTTTGCTCATTCAATGGCTAAAAATTTAAAACACTGACTGAACCAAATGTAACTCAGGGTTTAGAAGAATGTGTTTGCTTTTGTACTGTTGGAAGAAGTGGCCATCACATGCCTTCCTGAAAAGATGTTTGGTAATGTGCATTGAAATGTAAAGGTAACTTATCATTTGACCCAGGAGTCAAATTTCTAGTGACATTCCCCAAGGACAGTGCAGCCCTAGACCAAAGCAGCCTGGCCCACTGGCATCAGTGCAGTTTACATCAGCAAAACAGTTGCAAAATTTAGAAAATAAGGGAGGGCACGCATGCCAAATATAGAAAATGGAGCACTGTGTAACAATTACAAGTGATAATGTGGATTTACCGCTACAGCATGGATAGGATGACTCCAAGTTTGAACACTTGCTGTGTTACTCATTTACCGCTAATTTATTCATCTAGCTCTCAGTGTGGAAGCTGTGAAAACAAGAAACAGTGCTTTTCTCTAAACTATGGGAATTCAGGTAAATTTGGCCTTCTTTGTACTCTGACTTTCTAGACTACTTCCTTCTTGGCTTTTTTCCTCCTGTGTTTCTCCTCGTTTTCTTCCTCTGTCTTCTTTTCCTTCTTCTTCTTCTATTAGTTTGTGTCAAGGTGAGTAAGGAAAAGAGCTGTATCCATTTTGGAAGGCGACTGAATCAGACGATGGGTTTTCAGAATGCTCCAGATTTTGAGACACTTTGAAACCCCTTTACAAAGTGTTGATGGAGACACACATAACTGCAGATCTGAAACAGTGTTTGGGAAACTCAGTTATTAGTCAAGAGTTTTAAATCAATAAGAAACACACATTTAGAAGCCCACACGGCGTTTGGGGATTTAATCTCCAAAGATAATCACACTTTTGCCATCCCTCTTGTGCAACTTGTCTCTTTAATGATATTTTCAAATTGCCCCATCAAGCCTGGATGAAATATTGTCTAGGAGGGCAGTTAACTACATTCTATTATTCCCACGACAGCAAGCTTTGTTATCATAAAGTTAAGACTGAGAATTTAAATTTAAAGCCCAGCAAATTGGCAGCGAGGTTTGCAACTTTCCACATTAGCCCCCTCCGTTGGAAAATCCATTTGTGATTTTGTGGGTTTCACGGCTCCTGCCTCTTGGGGGAAGGGTAGTCCGGACTCTTCATTTATAATACCTTTTTGCAATTTCCCTGTGGCCCAGAGTAGGGTGCATCAGAGTCTTGGGGACAGGAGTCTGTTAAAGCTCTGACACCTGGGCTCCACCCAGGTGCTGACTCCAGACGTCTCGAGTAGTTCATTCGATTCTACGCCTCTCACACAACCTCATCTACTGCTTCTGCCAGTCCGGCGGCCACACTGTAAATACCGGCTTCCAGCAACCTCACTTATTTACAAGCCTGTTTCCCACCCTTTTAGTTGTAAACCTAAGGTGATGCTCGTTAGGGAATATTTAAAAGACTGAATCTTTAAGCACAGCATGGGCAACAAGAGTTCATTCAGATCATCCTTCCACAGGGTCCTGCAAATGTGTAGTGGCCGTAAAGGGACAAACCTTAGCTGAAATCTTGGGCGGAACTAATGAAAATTAGACACCTGGAGTAAAAGAAATTTGCTAGCCCCTACCTCTCATCCCTATTCCCTTTCCAGTTGGTTTTTGCAGGAATTTGTATTGGCGGGGGACCCTTGAGTACATTTTTATAGGTTCTTACCTTTGCCCCTTCTGCGTGGGAGCAGTTAAAGGGAAGGTTCATGGCCGCGAGAGTGAAGATAGACATTTTAAAGGAATCGGGCTGAAGAGCATGTTTGCAGGTGAATTTCAAGGTTTGAAACAATATTATTCTACTATGTAAATCATGGAAAGTAATTTCTGCAGGGACCGGCTAATTAGCCTTCTGTGAGAGAAGTCAAAATCGCCTCATCCTTTATTCCTAAATTTGCGGGTATGATGCATGAGCATATGGGTGTTTACGTCTTCTATAACACATGCATCCTGTGAGGTACGTCCTTCACCCTCCTTTATTTCTGACACTCGTCCATTAAAAAATGATAAATCCTCATTAGGAGATATTCACGTGTGTGGCAAATGATATTTCCAGTTAAAACAACAAGGTTGTGAGTTTATTTATTTCAGCCACTGACTCATTCGCTTCTCACCACATTTATTTGTGTTTTCATGAACGTTTTACGTTCTCATGGAGGATTTATTCCCATCTTATGGAGGAGTGAAATTCGAAGAGGGGGTTTCGTTTCCACAGAAGAATATTTTTAGAAGGCGAAGTGTTGTCTTCGATGGGAGTGAGCCGGCCTGCGAGGTGGCGGGTTCCTTATGTCTGGAGCAGAGATGCAAACAGCAGCAGTGGGGAGTGCTGGTGTAGAAAGGACTCTGGGATCTGTTCTTTCCAGTGACGATTTCTCGATTCCCTGGTGGTGTGGCATGTGTCTCTGGGCTTGGTCTTTGGTTGGTAGAGTAATTACCCTTGAGGGAAAAGCAAATAATTTAAGTAGAAATACAAGTTTTTCACACGTGTGAACTCACAGCCATCTTCCCCAGGCCCCCCCTCGGCCCCATCCTCTGTTGGACTGGAAATACTGTCAGTGACTTACGGCCTGATAGGACTCCAGAGTGAAGAGAATAATGCTGAACTTTCAGTGCCAGAGATTTATGTGTCAAAGCTATTTCAGTCCCCAAACGTGCCTTATGACCCTTAAAATGGAAGATCCAGTCTCTCGGCCTCAGGCGGCAGACAGGCCAGTCTGTGGGGTTCACCTCCAGGCAGGCTTCCGTGATGGGCGGTGAGTCTCTGAGACGGGGCGTGACCTCTCCCGGCTGTTGCAGGGCCCACAAGGGACTTCCAGCCCAACAAATGGTCAGAGTAAATTCTTCTTTTTAAGAGTCAAGTTCTACATGTTCATTGTATAATTATTCAGCTATCTTTCATGTTCTTGAGTAATGAAAACTCAAGAGTGTCAGCAGCTGTATCTGTACTGAGTGAGGTGTTAGGGTGTCACTCCCGAGGTCCAGACTGGCCTTGGCCATCGAGGATTCAAGGAGACGAGCAGAGCAGAGACAGTAACAGAAGAGCCTTCAGCTGCAGAAACAACCCAGTGTCGCTGATCTGGTCACCGCCTCTTAGTTTATTCCCCTTTATCTATTTCCTTCAAAAGGCTTTGACCATAGTCACTTTTCACGTGCTGGGCCTCTATCTCTTATTATTCACTCTAATTTCTACTAGGCTATTATTATGTGGATGATATAACTCCTTTTGCTAACCTGACCACACCACATCTATGCGTGGGATGGGTAAAGCGAGTATGTAGAAAAGGTGAAAGTCACTTTCACGTCTACTCTTTCAAAGGCTTCCTTTCTTCCTGGGAGAGTGATGGGAGTCGTAACATAGTACATGATCCCTGTAGGAAGGCTTTTCACAGGCTATGCTGTCTCTGTTTGGAGGTGATTAATAACTTTTTCGTTTCTTTGTTTCTGGACATCACCTGCCCTGGTGCTCAAGGGTACTGCCATTCATCAAGCAAGTTACTCTATACTTTATTTTCAAATAAAAAGTACCATTTTTGAAAGTGCTTTTTAAAAAAATCATGTTCTGGGGCGCCTGGGTGGCTTAGTCGGTTAAGCGTCCGACTTTCGCTTAGGTCATGATCTCGCGGTTCGTGGGTTCGAGCCCCGCGTCGGGCTCTGTGCTGACTGCCAGCTCAGAGCCTGGAGCCTGTTTCAGTCTGTGACTCCCTCTCTCTCTGACCCTCCCCTGCTCATGCTGTCTCTCTCTCTCTCTCCTAGAAATAAATAAAACATAAAAAAAAAAAATTAAAAAATAAAATAAAATAAAAAAATCATGTTCTCATGGTGGGGGGGGATGAGGGTAAATCAATATTTTTGTCACATGTTGCCAAGAGCATTTCCTTAAGGGGGACCTCCAGGGGAGATTCTGAGCTATTTCTGGACTTCTTTTTTTTTTTTTTCTTTCTATTCTGACGATAAAGAAGTTTCCTGGTTTCAGAATATTCCTTTAACCACTGAATTCAAAAGTTACCAACGGTTGTTTCTCCAGTTCTTTCTTTTTTGCTTGTTTCCATTACTCACTGGTCTGAGGTCCTCGTTCTGTTTCAGTTATGATTGCAAATCAATAAAAAGGTTCTAGTGGTTAACGGAATCAAAGAAGAGACCATCTAGAATATCTTCTGGGTGAATCTTTATTGCTTTGCTGGTCCCACAGATCGAGACCTTCTTAAGGGTATTTGATATCATCTTATCTTTAGAGACTTATAATCTAGCAAAGACCAGATATAAACCCACAGAAGCAAAGTAAGAACTCTAGATTTAAATGGGAATTTTCAATAAACCATGAGATGTCACATGGTGGTGTATGCTTAGTATTTAATTGAATAGTGACACGTGATATTTCAGAGATATGTGCTACCCCAATAATTGCTACAGTGGATGTGATGAGTCATACAGGGTGGGCTGGGTCTGCTTCCCCCCCCCCCCGCCCCCCCGCCACCTCCTTTACCTCACCTCACCTCATGCACCATCTCCAAATATCACATCCAGTCACTGAACTCTCCTACCTGGGACAGAGCAGGGCCAGTGTGCACGAACATCAAGCAGTGAACGTATTCTGATAAGAAAGCGTATGAGTCGGAATGGACCAGGAGGATTCAGGAAGGATAACCCGGGAGCTGGTGCTCCACTAAAAACGGTAAAATTTGCAAGGGTGGAGGGGAAGCTTAAAGCTATCAGAACAGAAAAGAAGAAGAAAGTCGAAGAACACTCCGGAAGCAGTCTGGTTGGAAGGGGTAGGTTATCAAGGCAAGGACTTGACAACAAGAAGCTTCAATGTAACTGAGATAATGATTTATGAGTCATCTGCCTAGAAGTGATGACTGACGTTGTAGGAATGAATTAGATCAAGAAGGAAGAGAATGTAAAGAGAAAAGAGAAGAGACCCACAGCTTGGAGAGGAAGAGGAGGAGGAGAGAAGCAGTGGAGGAGAGAGAGAGGGCATCTGTGTGTTCAAGGGCAAAGCACCACTTGCTACAAGGGAGATCAACTAGACTGGAAGTTGGCAATGGTTTGGCCCAAATGCTATAAAAATCGATACTTTTCATTAACAAAGTGCCTTGAAATTTAATTTGATCTTATTTGCAGACAGTATTACTTATAAAGGGATATTTATGCTCCTAAGTTCAGACGTAGAAACTAGCATTAATCAAAGATATTAGCTCATTTTAATTTTTCTTTGCTGCATTTATGTTTGAGCCAGTGAGACCATTTGGGGATATATCTATTTTATAAAAATCTATATATTGAGAGAATGAGAGAGAGATGTTGTATGGTAAAAAGAAAAAAAGAACAAAAATCCTTTTTGGCAATTAAGTGGATGGTTGATTCCCTTAATATTCTGAGAGCAAACAGAGCCATCGTTATGAATCACTATAGTTGATGAGTCTAATTCTTTTTAGTGCCATTAGAGCAGATGCTCACATTTCAATCCTCTGTAGACAGATCAATCTTCGTCATCCCTGATGTGTATCCCAGCAACTCCACTGGAGTCTGGGCGGCGGGACTGGTGTGGGGTAGCAGCATCGCGTCTTCCTTGGTGAACTAGCGAAAAGCTACCTGGAAAACCAGGACAAAACGGTCCAGAAATTCCTGTTCCTTCGTTATCTGGGCACCTAGAGATTTGGGTGTGAATGGCCTCTGCTTGGCTAGTTCTGGCTTTTTGGAGTTTTCTGCCTAGAAGAGGTAGTTGAGATCCGATTACTAGTCTCTCTCTCAACAGGATGAAAACAGAAATATCAGTCATTCCAAGGAAAAAAGCCTTTCGAATGTAGGTCATGGAGAATGGCTGTATTTTGTGATCTGGAAGGAAAACACACACACACACACACACACACGCTCACACACACACACGCACACACACACACTCTTGACTCCTGATAACACTACATGAAAGTCTAGAATAAAAGGTGGCAGAAACTGCCTCAGAACAGAAAGTATTTTGGTGTTTGCCTTTCTATGCAAACACTGCTACTCCTAACCTGATCCTTGAACAAGTCAAAGGATTCCAGCTGCATGAAATCTTGCTATTCTTGTTTTACCAGGATAGGTGCTCGACAAAGGGCCCGCGCCCACTTCTGCTAGCTTCTGTGGCTGCTGGAAAACGTGTGACAGACAGGGTGGTTTAAACAGAAATTTATTCTCACAGTTGTGGATGCCTGAAGTTCAAGATCAAGGTGACCGCGAGTCAGTCTCTTCTGAGGCTGGGAGGGAGACTCTGTTCCAGGCCTCTCTCTTTCCTTCTGGGCGTTTGCTGGAGATCCTTGCCATTCCATGGCTTCTGCTGCTTCCTTCTGATATTTGTCTTCCTCTGAACATGGCATTCTCCCCGTGTGCATGTCTGCATCCACTTTTCCCCTTTTTATAAGGACAAAGCCCTCCCTCTTTCACATGACCTCATCTTAAGCTAATTTTATCTGCCACGATCCTATTCAAGGACCACATTCATAGCCACAAGTAAGGCTATGTTCTGAATCAATGAAGGCTCTGAACTGGGCGAGGAACCCAATCCAGCCCATAAACTTGCCCCCCAGAGTTCATTTCTTCTCACATGTAAAGTGTATCACCCCCTCCCAACATCCCCGCTTATGACTAAAGATGGCCTTGCCGTATCTTCCACTGTGCTTACGTTTTGTAAGTTGACCTTGTCAGTTCTGCCCTAAGAGGTGGACTCCACGCCTTTGACTTTAGGCTGTTCCCAACCTGTTCCAATCAAGAAAAGGTGGTGGGAATGATGTTTTGTAGGTTCCGAGGCTGAACCTTATGAAATCTAGATCTTCTGTTTCCATCTTCTAGAATGTTCTTTACTGAAGCCCCCACAGCACCACAGAGCTCAAGCTGCCCCAGGGAATAGCCCTCCTGGGAGAACAACACAGCCTCAGCCCCAGTCCTGGAGAAACTGAAGACAGTGATCAATGTCAGTTGCCAGCCACATGAGGGAGGACATTCTGGAAACTTCAGCCACTCCAGCACTCCCTAGGATACCAGGGAAAACAGAACTCCTTGGTCACACAAAGAATGGTAATGTAGGAGCTCCTGGGTGGCTCAGTCAGTTGAGCATCCGACTTCAGCTCAGATCATGATCTCACAGTTTGTGAGTTTGAGCCCTGCATAGGGCTCTGTGCTGACAGCTCAGAGCCTGGAGCCTGCTTCAGATTCTATGTCTCCCCCTTTCTCTGCCCCTTCCTTGCTTGTGTTCTGTCTCTTTTTCTCTCTCAAAAATAAATAAACATTAATAAAAAAGAATGGTAGTGTAATATATTGCTATTGTTGAAGCAACTGTTTTGAAGTTCTTTGTCAAATGGCAATAGAAGAATTGAAACATTCGTATTAGTGGTGGAATGCTCCAATCACAAAAACCCAGAACAGACAGCATTGGCTTTGGTCAGTAGCAACCCGCAGGATCTGGCAAAGCTTGGTGCAGAGTGGAAAGGACGTAGAAGATGCTCCTGAAGCCTGAAAAAGTTGTGCCTGTGCTCTGGGTTGTGGCCCCCTCTGCAAACAGTGTTTGCAGACACATAGGAGGTAGAACATGAGAGGTCCAGGCAGAAGGTCGGAAGTCACAGCGGGCTCCTTTTAGCTCTCAGTGATAATGTGTGGGGAAAGAAGGATTAGGAAATAAGCTGGTTTTTAAGCAGAACTCAAGAGAAATATTCCAACTACAGTCTTGCTAGGTTGGAAAATAAAATTATTTGTCATTTCTTTTTTAAAAAATATTTATTTATTTATTTATTTTGAGAGAGAGAGAGAACATGAGTAGAGTAGAGGCGGAGAGAGGGGGAGAGAGAGAATCCAAAGCAGACTCTGCACTCTCAGGGCACAGCTTGACCTGGGGCTGGATCTCATGAACTGTAAGATCGTGACCTGAACAGATATCCAGAGTCGAGCACTTAACAAACACACTGAGCCACCCAGATGTCCTGAGGCAATTGTTATTTCTAACTTGTCCAATGGGCAAATGTTTCTCAAGATAAACAGTGACTCAGGCAAAGATCAAAGACAAGTGCTGTCAGGAACACATGGTGTCCAGATTAAAGTCAAAGATGTGAACGTGGAACCTGTTAAGATCTCACAAAATTTTAAGTGAGGCTTGTTTCTCCTCCTGTGCTGAACAACTATCTCCTAAGAAACTTGAGGGCTTTTCCCCATAGCCCCCCAACTCACACCCATGTACAGCATGCTCAGTCTCAAAAACAAACAAACAAACAAAAAATGTGAACACAATGTTTGTCCAATGAACTGAATTAATGATTTCATGCACTGGAATCCCACTGAACAGGTTAGGTAGCTGTATCAATTTGGGGCAAAGGGGACAAAGTACAGAATGGAAAGGGGCGCCCTTTTCCCTCAGGATTCTGACGGCAGCCTGAAGGCTACTCTGTTGCAAGCACGGAACATTTCATATAGAAAAGGAAGGGTCATTTGGAGAGAGAAAACCATGGTTCAGAGGGAGAAGCCAAAGGCTAAGGAGAAATACTCCCTGTGAGAAGATCTGGGACCTCTTCAACCAGCAAGGGAAACTGAAGACGTGTGTTGCTGGATTTCAGCATCACGATGTACATACTGTCTGTTTCCCGCTTTTTCTGATTGTGAGTGTCTATTATCATTGTTCTCTTCCTGTCTCCCTATGCATTCCGTGTCTTCCCCCTGACTTGACTTTGTAATCCTGGGGCTTCCTACCTGGGGAGCCCTGTGGGAGATGCCTTATGGACACCTGTGTCGGACACAGATGACATGATCTTGGTCTTTGACCTAGAGGCTGACACCATAATGGAATGGCAGTTATGGGGTCCTGGGAGGGGTCAGTGTATTTTGCATGTCAGAGAAAGTAAATAATTTGTGGCCAGGGGAGGGTTTCTGCTAGGTGATTGATGACTGCAAATTCTTGCCCCTCCTCTGAGAAGGAAGGTCGATCTCTCCCCTTGAATCTGTCTAGGCTGAGAGAAGGCTGTGGAAACATGCTGTGTAGCCATCACAGCTGGGCCATCACCTGAAGCTTTTGCCGTGGCTCTCCTCCCGGAGCCCTCTGCTGGGATCCAGCAGCCAGCCTGCTCCCCCTACCCTGGGTGCCCCCTCATCCCCCAAGGTGACACATGTGAAGCCCTCGGACTGCAATTCTGTGATCCCAGCCAGTAGCACACAAAGCAGGAGAAACGCCAGGCTGGGCCTTGCCCAAATCCTGTACACAGAACTGTGAAGCCACAGGGGTTTATTCCTCAGCAGTGGATAAATCAAACAGCCACTTAGACAACACCCAGGGGGCTTTGCACACAGTTTGGTCATTGCCCCTCTCGGTTGATTAAATTTTCCGACACTTCTGGCACACCGAACGTGGTCAAAGGGCACATTTTTAAAATACCCATAAACAGAATGGAGGGAAATGTTTTAATGTCATTAAACTTGAATGATTTGGCCTTCGTATATTGACCCATCAAGAACAGATCCATTTTCCCAATATTTTATCTTGGTTCGATTGAATCTGTAGTTTAACCAAATCCATTAACCTGACAATATTGTTTAACTTTGAACATATTTGATGAAAACAGACAGGTGGTCAACAGGAAGCCATGTCAGGATGGAGTGTCCAAAGTGCAGGAAGCTGGCTCACCCCGTAGAAAGGACGGCCGCCCCATGAGTTCCCCAGCACCCCATTTCTTTTTGTTTTTTATTTGTCATCCATTTTTTCATTCACAGAACACGGCATTTAGTGCATGCTACAGATGGACGTCTTGGAAGGAGCCATGAAGTACAAAGAGAAAACGAGGAGACATTTTAAACAAAGACAAATGTAGAACCCCAAACTCTGAATCCCAATGGTCTTCCCTCATTCAAAGTCCATAAGCTGTAAATTAGGAACCACCTGACACGTCAGGATCTCATCCGAGCGTTTTTCTGATCACAGACTTTCTTTCTCTTTGCCCGTCCCCTCATTTTCACTGAGGGAGTCGTGAGCTATAACCACAGTTATTGCCAAAACTGAGGGCACCTGGGTGACTCCGTCGGTTAAGCATCCGTCTTCAGCTCAGGTCATGATCTCACGGTTTGTGAGTTTGAGCCCCGCGTCGGGCTCTGTGCTGACAGCCTGGAGCCTGCTTCCCATTCTGTGTGTCTCTCTCTCTGTGCCCTTCCCCCACTCATGCCCTGTTTCTCTCTGTCTTAAAAATAAATAAAAACATTAAAAATTTTTTAAAAAATTATTACCAGAATTGATTTGGGATCTGCACAGAAAGCACTCTCCACTACTTCTCTGAGGAAGACAGAATATATATTTATCAAAATCTCCCAGCTAAATAAAAGATTAAGTAAAAGCCAGAAATAGCAACGTCTTAGAGTTTTTAAGCAAAAAGATCGTTCTTTCAGTTTGAAAGTTTCTCCGCCCGCCCCTGTGTGTAGGGAGAGTACTGTCACAGCACCCAGTCAGCCCTCAAAGGAAACAGGTGGCCCAAGGACTGGGTGGCTAGGAAGGTTGTCTGAAGAAGCAGGTACACCTGTTAAGACATAACAGGTGTGCTGTTGGAATTTCTATAGATACTCACCTTACATGGACTCGTAAAATGTCAGACATAAAATAATAAACAGGACTCTGGATGTGGTTGTCTGTTCTGATCAAATAGAGCCATCGATGGATGGCACTTACTTCTGCGGGTTCTGTCAGAATCAGGCCTTTGTCAGCAGCTCCTCACTTCACGAAATCCTGCACAGGCAAGCACTTTCTCCCTCTCCACCGTATTAATTAAATTACATAAAACTGGCAGTGTTTAAATTCTGGCATCTGTATTGTCTCACTTAATTACACCCCTGGACTCTTTTCAAAATTCTTTCATTTGCTACAGGGACATCTATCGGCAAAAGGGAAAGAAATCAGATGCAAGCAAGCTAGTGCAATTGGGGGGTCCCCCCACCCCCCAGCCCGTGCCCACCCTTGTGAGACAAGCACTTTTCACTTGTCCTTAACGTCGCACCAGGTCCTGAGGGGCTGGGACTAAACAGGAGACGGAAAATGCCAACGCGAGAGATACTCAGTGGGAGTGAAGGCCATTTTAGTGTTGAGCCTCATAAATAAAACACTTTTCGATATTCTTTCAACTTCTTTTGAATATGAGAAACCAGGAAGCGGAATGCAGTTTCCCACGCCCAAGTTTTACAATCCACGCACGCCACATAAAAGCCTCCTTAGAACTTGGGCATAGGAGAGCCTTCCAGAAGTTTGTAAGGCACATCCTGCTCAGAGAAGTGCAGGAAGCCCATGGGGGGCCAGGTGACCCCTGCCTTGGTGTGGGGGTGGGAGGACAGGGTGAGGCTGAGCAGATAGGATGCCCTGCTCCAGTGATAACGAACTCTCGGCAGAAGAGGCAAAGATCCAAAAAAAGCCCACAGAAATTTTTAGACAGACTCTTTTCCTTTGTTTAAAAAAAAAAAAATTGATATGTTCCAAATTGATACGTTCCAGATCCACTTCTCTTATTGACCTTTTTAAAATCCTAATGAACAGCCATGATCCAAGCCAGAAATCTGGGATCACCTTTGACCTCTCCCTGGCCCCTAACTCTGGGCGGGCCTCTCCCTGGTCTCGATGCCACCGCTCTGGTTTGGCAAGTTCGCTCAGCGGGACGCTCTGTGTTCTCTAGATCAGGTCTCTTGGCTCTTCCCCCATGTCCTGAACCTGCCAAGATGATCTTTCTAAATTGCGAATTTTGCATGGCTGCTCCCCAGTGCCTCCAAATTACCTCCACAATAAAACCCAAACTGCTTAGCATAGAAATTGAGACCCTCCCTGATCCAGACCTCGATTCCCTCCTCGATCTCACTTCTCCCTCTGTGAAATTGTTCACTGTCGGTGAACCACTGAAGTACCGTCTATCGACTGAAGTTTTTTTTTTTTTTTTAATTTATTTCACTCTCTCTTTTTTTAATGTTTTATTTATTTCTAGGAGAGAGAGAGAGAGCGTGAACAGGGGAGGGTCAGAGAGAGAGGGAGTCACAGACTGAAACAGGCTCCAGGCTCTGAGCTGGCAGTCAGCACAGAGCCCGACGCGGGGCTCGAACCCACGAACCGCGAGATCATGACCCAAGCGAAAGTCGGACGCTTAACCGACTAAGCCACCCAGGCGCCCCATATCGACTGAAGTTTTAAAAATGTTGCTTATATTGTACTGAGAAACCAGTGCTAAATCTGTTGGATTTATTTTGTTAAAGAAAAACATGAAAGAGAAAAATCTTTAGTTTGAGTGAGAAACAATCTTGTGCTAGTTATCACGGGAATGTGATTTTTTTTAACTAAAACGAACACTTAACAGCAATTCAGAAAATACTGCTATTAATCAAACAATGAAAAAGTTTATCCATCTTTCTTTCATTTGTTCAGCAAATGTTTAATAAATGCCAGCAATATAACACACAGCTCGTCAGGCACCGCCAAGCGGAGATGAGACACCATTGCAGGCTTCCATGAGCTCAGTCTATTGTGAGAAAAGACAAATGAAAATATGTGACGGAGTGTGGCGAGTGCTAGAGGAAGGTACTGGGCTTAACCAACTTGATTAGTTAGTTCTTTTTCTGTTGTGGGTAGTAGAAAACTCAGAGCAATCTCATTTGAGCTGAGGTGAGAAGGGAAAGGAGAGAAAACTTGTCATACATAAAGAAAAATTTCAGGAGCTGTTCACATCCAGTTATAGTTGGATCCAGGCACTTGCTGATGTTGCCAGATCTAGTTGTTTGCATTGGCTTTCTCGTGACTGGCCTTTCCCATGTGGCAACAAGTACTGACATTAGAAACTCCAGGCTTACATTTTACTGGTTCATCAATTTTATAAAAACAAACAAGACTTCGTTCCTAATAATCCTATAAGAGGGCCTCAGATGATTGAGAGTTCTTGGCCTTGCTTGGGGCATACATCTACTCTTAATCCAAACACACGACTGAGAGAATAAAAAGTACTGTTTGATGACCATCATTCTTCCAGTGTTGGTATTGGAGCAAGGGGTAAGCTTTACTTGAATGGTGCAGGCTGGAGGTAAGAGAATAATGGTTCCTGGAGGAACAACTACCAGAAGAAGGATAAAGAGATGTTACATAGGAAGGAAACAAGATACACTGGTTCCAATGCTTTGGCTGGATCTTGAATGATGAGTAGGAGTTAGCCCACAGAAGCGTTAATGAAGACCAGTCCAGGCAAAGGTGGCAGAACAGTAAAAACAGAGCTTTCAGAAACATAGTACCTTTAGATACCTTTCACAATTATTTCAATATGGTAGGAGGAAACATGTGGGTGTATGGCAGATTAAAAGACCAGAGATGTTGAGTCAAATCATAATGAGCTGTGGGTACTTAGAAGTTGAGTAATCTTTTGGGAAATCCTTAGCATGCCAAAAACATGAATACTTTAAGGTTTCAGTAATATTTGGAGAAGATTGTGTCCAGCCCTGTTCTATGTCCCGTGGATCCACGTCCTCTGAGCCCCGTTGAGATCACTTTGGCTACAGTCAAATGGACATGAAAGGGCCTTCTGACCTGGAGACAAACTGAGATGTAACTTCTTTCCCAAGAAGTTCTCCCCAACACAGGTAGTCATTTGTCACATCTGTCAGATCAACATTCTAGAGGGAGAATCAACTACTAAGTAGCAGATGTAGCAGTAAGGAAAGAGAGAATAGTGAAATTACCATCATGGCGGAAATCAGAGCTGGGAGTAAGAGTAATGTTGTTCCTAAGGCTGTGCCCTGTCTTGAGCCACCAGGCAGTTCTCCCCGACGATATTCTGGTGTTCGTGAGAATAGGTGGTTCTGTGTGACTTTCCTTTTAGCTCAGCTGTGCAGACGATGTTGCTGGTTTTCATCATTAATCTTTACAATAAACTCCTTTCTTCTGGTCACCCTAGAAGGCTCCTGTGTCTTGCCACCCAAAGGAATTCCCATAGTTTCAATGCCTGGCACATATCAGCCCATGGTCTTCATGTGAACATGAAGACACTGGAAACATTCTAAAGCACAGTATTGAGAAGTACATGCTAACTTTGTGTTCCTCAACATATTAAACAAAGCACATCCTGAAACGGGGGCAGGAGAGGGCAAACCAAATACTCAATGTCTTCCACTTATGGAGGGGGTTTTTCTCCTCCCATTATAACTTAATTTTCAGGCTCCTCACTTGGTAAAAGTCAAAAGTTTTCATAGCCAAATGTTGCTCATGAGCTCAGAGCTACCTGTCCAGGACTTGCCATTTTGGTAGTTGATTTTGCTGCTGTCATGTTGACAATAGAGCTGAGACATGACGGAGCAGGAAAATAAATGTAGCCAAATAAATACACAAAAATAAATAAGCCATGTCTGACAATGTCTATAAATGGACGTGGGCAAGTCATAACCTCTAAATGATATTTGATTCTTATTTGTATTATGAAGTTATCTTATTCTGTATATATTTTAGGTCCGAAGTTTGAAATAGTCTGTGTGCCTTTGACTGTACAAAGGTTAACAATTCTGACATGAAATCAGTGGATGAAAAAATTCTTGAAAGTAATTGACATGCATTTGCTTTTGAGGATGCATTTTACTGAGAACCATGATCATTGCAAGGTGAAAAACAAAAACAAAAAGAGACCAAAAAGAAAAAAAAACCCACCCTTCTATCATTAATCACACCAAATAATTGTTCTTATAAAAGTGTAATTTCAACACACAAAGAATCAAATACATTTGTCTTTCCTTGTTCTATGAAAGAGACACCCAGAGACAGCACGCGAGAGATACTGAAGGGTGACTCTCACAGATAATGGGGCACATTCTGGGTTTCTAATTGTGCAGCGTCTCTCCCGGCAGGTTATTATGATTAGGTTGAAACATTTTCATTTATATTTGTTATCTGGAAAAGATAATTAGATATTTCCACTGCAAAATAATTTACATTAATGGGCCGTAATTTTCAATATGTAGTTTTAAACTGCACATTTAAATAATATAATATCTGTCTCCCTTAATTTTACTGTAATTGTCTCCATGTGGTGGCCTTATTTTTCTTTTCTTCAAGAAACACAGTCGGCTGAACCCCTAGCATACTGAATGTCTTGAGTTTATTCGTCTGAAATTTTGGAATCAGTGACAGAGGAAGTTTGTCCAGGATTTTACAAAATTCTTAGTCTGCAAAGTGAAAGTGGCTTTGAACTGGAAAAACAAACAAAGAAATAAACAATAAACGCTGCAGTCCTGGCTAAAGACAAGGATTACATAGGGGATATATTTGTATGGCAGGTGGATGGGGAAGTGAATAAGACATAATGAAGGGTTTGTCATTTTTTAGTCATTTCTGCACATAATCCAAAATACATAGTATCTGTTAGTTAGAGGCAAAGTTTGCCTTATGTAATCATATACCTGAGCTTGTTCTCCATCCAGCATTTGGTCAACAATATTTTCTCTGGTGAATGATCAGTTTTTAATCAAATATTTTGTCTATTCGTTCCTTCAACTACTCTATCAGTTGCGATTCATGGGTTGAGTGAGTCATTCATGGGATAGAAAAAGCCCTAATGAATTCAGTTTAGAAAACTAAATATCTACCTACATTCTACCTATAGATGGGCTTTCTTGAAGTAGGTTACTACCAGCAATTTTACAGCTACGAAATTGATTGCATTTACCAAGGCTTCTCAAATATAAATGGGATGCTGTCAGCTAGGGACCACTCGCTTGGTCTGAACAATTCTTTAATTAGAGATAGGTTGTGAGTGTTCCTACACTCAACTGATGTTGGCAATGTTGGGCAAGATTAAACTATTAATTTTATGCTTTCTTCTGATAATAATATAGAAAATACCAAGAGATTTCAATTTTTCATGAGTTCAAATGGACAATGAAATATGCATATGGGCAAGGGCCTTCAGAAATGCATATGAAAATATTTCAGGTTTTGGAGTTATGAACTTGAAGTCATGACTTCTAGTTATCTAGTTAGTTAGTTAGTTTAATAGAAAACCTGCCCTTTTTTTTATGGGGTGCCTGGGTGGCTTAGTCGGTTAAGCGTCCGACTTTCGCTTAGGTCATGATCTCGCGGTTCTTGGGTTCGAGCCCCGCGTCGGGCTCTGTGCTGACTGCCAGCTCAGAGCCTGGAGCCTGTTTCAGTCTGTGACTCCCTCTCTCTCTGACCCTCCCCTGCTCACACTGTCTCTCTCTCTCTCTCTCTCTCTCCTAGAAATAAATAAAAAACATTAAAAAAAAAAAAAAGAAAACCTGCCCTTTTTTGAGTTAATTAACTCCTCAGAGTTTCAGTAACCTTGTTGATTAATGTATGGTGTTATTGGTGATATTAAATAAACATTATATATCATTTTATATACATATATATAAATAGAGTTATCAACACTATAGAAATGCTTATATATTAACACTCAGAATGCAAAAAAAAAAAATAATAGTGATAATAGGGGTGCCTGGGTGGCTCAGTCAGTTAAGCGTCTGACTTCAGCTCAGGTCATGATCTCACAGTTCATAGGTTCGAGCCCCGCATCGGGCTCTGTGCTGACAGCTAGCTCGGAGCCTGGAGCCTGGTTCAGATTCTGTGTCTCCCTCTCTCTGACCTTCTCCTGCTCATGCTGTCTCTCTCTCTCAGAGATAAATAAAAAACATTCAATTGTTTTAAAAATAATAGTGATAATAGATAACCCTCATAAAAGGTCTTTAGTGGATGGTCAGAATAAGATGCTAACCACCCAAAACTGCAACTTTTCCCAGAGACATGTCCTTTGTAGCTTCTTTCCTAACTATGATTTTTTTTCTGAGTAATATAAACATTCCCTGAGCAAACTTGTTTATTCTAGTAATTAGTTACATCTGGAATAAAGAGTTTGGAAAGACAAGAGTCAACACACTGCTCTCCAAATTATGAGTTTTTTGTTTATTTGTTTGTTTGTTTGTTTAGAATTTATAGCTCTAAAAATGCAATTTGATTCTATAGCAAATTACATCCATATTATTAACGTATTAATGTCCACCACTTAAAACGAGAGACACTGTATCATCTTCTAAACAGCATCCAAATAAAACAATCTGTACTTTTTGTTTAATTTATTTTTATCACTCAAAAATACTTGCAGTGTCCCAATCCACTATCTCCCAAGCCTCTTTGTTGAATGGTTTCTTTGACAATGTGAACAGAAAACAACCTTGGAGATGATTTTGTTCCCAGAATGCCTGTAGCATCTACATTCTAGACTGAGCTCGAATAATTCATTGACTATTATTTGTCAAATAATTGTGACTTTGGGCTCTCTTTCATGCAGGCAGCGAGTGAGTAGCTACCATTGAAGCACTCTCATCAGATAAGGAGATCACCGGAAGATGTCGTCTGCTGATAGTAAGTTCCGACTGCCTTATCATCACACCCACATTTCCATCACCACATACAAAGACCGTCCTCATGTGTGATTCCAACACCCTTCAATTGGTCAAGTCCCATAGAATCATTTTTCAATTTAGAAGCTAATCCTGGCCCTCCCGATGCAGGAAGTGAGTTGAATTACACTGTTATTCATAAAAGCTAACATCACGATTCTGTAATGGTCACTGATACATTTTCCTACCTCTGTATGAGTTTTAATATATTAATATGAGAAGTGCGTGCTCTCTAATGTGACCTTGAACTAGTAAGTACAGATGAGTGCATTTACTGTGTGCGGCGTACCAGGGGCTCCTCAAGGCACTGGGGATACAAAGGGACTGGTCTCTTGGAGCATTGTTCTTGGATGGTGAAACAGATAATAGAAAGGTAAAGAGTGACAGTACCAGATGAATAAAATGACATGAAATAGAGATTAGTCAGTTTGGGGTTAATTGGACTGAAGAACCTCAGGTGAGGGAACCCGCATGGAATACCCGCATGTCTCCCACTGGGGGCAGACAGGAACAATCTGGGTAGTTCTAAGGAGAAGGACACTCAGATGGACTGCTTTCTCCAGGTGAGGAAGGGATCTTGGAAAGAAATGAGGTCTGGAAAGGAAGACCTCATCCAGGATCAGAACTCTGGATTCCGTAGAACCCAGAACACAGCTCTGCACACTGACCAGTATTTTTCACAAATTCTCACATGTGTTTACATTGTGTAGATCTGGTGTTCAGTTATTTTATGCCCAAAGATGGCACTTTTCTCTGTGCCACTGAAGAATATTGCAAAAATGAACATTTTTTAATAACTTAGCCTTACCAAGAAACTGTAGCATCCTAAATCACTCTAAAGAAAGGAAAAAATAATTAAAAGTTATACTAAATATAATGATGGTAAACATCTGGATGGCCAATTACAAAATTGATAACTTTCTGGTTAATTCATGTATAATTAACTTCAAATGAATTACTCATTTTTAAGCATTATTGGTCACTGATTACAGCAGTAATAAATAAATATCAATTTGTACAATTACCATATTGAGAAGAGAATGGTGGCTAGGGGGAGCGGACACACAGCAGAGAGGTGTATAGAACAAGGGCTTACAAAGCTGAATTCATGAAAACCATGGAATGATATTCAACCTTACAGGTGATTGGCAAGATGCAAACCAACCCACAATGATGAGACTTTCTGCACTCATATTTGAAAACAAAACAAAACAAAAAAAAAAAAGAAAAGAAAAAACTCTGCGAGTAACCATGTTGTTGAAGATCGCAACAGGATCTTGGACTCATTGTGTGTGGGATTGTAAATCTGTGTAGGTACTTTGAAGAATAATGTGGCGTATTTAGTAAAGTGTGAGAAATGCATATCTTATAATTGAGTCACTTCACACACAGGTAGAAGGGAATGATCCTAGGGAGACACCAGTAAGAATGTTCACAGCTGCAACACTTTGGAAACAACTCATAACATTCACCCACAGGGCATTGTGTAAAAAAACAAAAATTACTGTATTTATGCCATGGAACATGATAGATGCAACAGGGAACGCCAACAAACCAACACTATATATATCAATCTAGATGACTCATAAACACAACATTGAATGAACAAACATAGTTGCCAAAGACTATATACAGTGTGATGCAACTTACAGAAAGCTTTAAAATATACAAAACAATAATGTATATCGCTCAGGGGTATGTGTATGTGGCATACGGCATGAAAATTATAACCATGCCTTAACTATAACCAAACTGTGCTTTGCTACAGGAAAGAATAAAATTATAATTTCTGGTTTTGAAACTTAACTTCTGCCAACTTGTCAATGCATCTCAGATGATCTTTGCATATTCGTGTTCAACGGAGTAAAGCCAGATACGTCCATTTATCTTCATGAATAGTTGAACAACGAGAACTTTTTGTTGACTTTAATTGCAAAGTTTCTTTGACATGAAGTAAAGGATGTAGCAAAATTATTTGAGATAGTAAGTTTGGCAGAGATTCATAAAACCTCCATTATATCAAAATTTTAAAAAAAGAAAATACTGGGTCTTTATTTCTTCAGTTTGATTCTTGAAGCTTTTAAATGTTCTCTGGAGAAAAGAAAAAAAACCAAATGCACTAAAACTTTTTAGCAGAAAATGTATTATAAGTTACTATCATTTTTTGACAAAAGCTTCAAACATGACCTTTGCTCCAAAAATCAGAGAAAATAATGAAATGAAAGCAAATATTGCCAATATTTTATTTACTGGTTTATAAAGAATGTCTGCTTCTTGCTGAAAACAATAAAGGTATTTAAGCATTGACTATTTAATTTTTTCTGGCCATTAAGACCAACAACTTTGGTCATTCCTTCGGGCGTTCTTCAAAATTTGATTTTTTTTTTTTACTACGTATGTCCATTTCATTATATCTTATTATGCCCACAGTTAATTGCTTTCTCTGTAATTTCAGCGCACTGAAGCTTAAAAAACCCCTTAAAAAATTGTATTCCACTGTACTGTCTTCCAGATTGATGCTACTAAATTTCATTCAATAAGTCCATAATTTTCAATTCTTTCATGTATTAACTAAAATTTGTACTGACAAAACAAAAATATTAGCCACCACAATTTGCATTGTTTTACTGTCTTACATGTTATATGCAATGAAATCTAAAAAGTGGCCACAGAATAACAACTGGAGTAATTTGAATGGATTTTGTTTTCCCCACTAGATTTGTGCTGTACTTTTCTATTCTACATCTACTATTTAAATGTAGGTACGTGTATTACCCCAGGGTATGGAGACATGAACTTTGCCTAAATGAGCTTATATGATCTCCAAACTTTGCAAACTCACCTTCCAGATGGAGGCAAGTAGCTCAGTTCTCTGGAATAACTATCATATCGAATGCAACTTACATTAAAGACAAGTGGTTTTAAAAATGTTCCTTTAGTACAACTTCGGCTCAGGTCATGATCTCAATGGCTTGTGAGTTCGATCCCCGCATCAGGCTCTGTGCTGACAGCTCAGAGCCTGGAGCCTGCTTCGGATGCTTTGTCTCCCTCTCTCTTTGCCCCTCCCACACTCACACTCTATCTCTCTTCCTCAAAAATAAATAAACATTAAAAATTTTTTAAATGCTCCTTTAAGGCTTACATGTGGAGATTAAAGCTTAACACTAATAGAATTTAGACAAACAAATTTTTAAGGGAACAAGTATTTTATCACTACAATAGTTTAACATTATACCCTTTTGGTGATTATAAAAAGCAACCAAGGTCATAGGGGAAATGGGTGAAGGTGGTCAAAGGTACAACCTTCCAGTTATAAGATGAGAAGATCTGGGGACCTAATGTACAGGGTAATAACTAGAGTAAACAATGCTGTATTGTATCTTTGAAACATGCTGAGAGATTAATTCTTATAAATCCTCACCATGCACACAGAAAGATAACCATGTGAGGTGATGCAGGTGTTAACTAATCAAAATCTTTTGTTGTTGTTGTCGTTTTAATTTTTTTAATGATTTATTTATTTTTGAGAGAGAGATAGAGACAGCTTGAGCAGGGGAGGGTCAGAGAGAATGGGAGACACAGAATCCAAAGACAGGCTCCAGGCCCTGAGCTAGCTGTCAGCACAGAGCCTAACACAGGGCTCGAACCCACCAACTGTGAGATCATGACCTGAGCCGAAGTCAAAGGCTTAACCTACTGAGCCACCCAGACATCCCTCAAAATCTTTTTTTGAGAGTGAAGATGGGAACAAGCTTTCCCATACCAGACATACTAAAACACTTACTCTCTCTACTACACTCCACACTCAGGGGCTTAGTAAACTTGCCTTCAATTTTTAATAAACTTTTCATCTTAAGTATTATATTGGAAAGCTATAGGATTTCACTGTATTTTCCACAATATTTTAAAAACCCAATTGTGTGATTAAAGGACAAGAGTGAAGAGAGAAAGGACTTAATTTATAAGCCATTATATTTGTGAGGAATTGATAAGACACGGGTTTATTGAGCCAAAAATCACTCTGGAAAAGGCTCAGAATGCAGAGAGAGTCTGACCTCACCAAAGAGATTCTGATCTCTTGATACCTGGGTGCAGCAAGAACCGAACACTTTAACTATCTCACCACCAACTCATCAGGTGATACTGATGCAGGTGATCCTTGGATCCAAACTGGAAAATTTTGTCAGAGGAATTCATATTCTGCATAGAATGTAACAGTCTAAGGATCTTTGGATATTCCTTACTTGATCAAACTGACTCTGGATTTATGAAGCAAAAATATTGTTCAAGACCATTTATGTGAGCAAATATTAGGATAAAATGATGTATCTGAAAATGATTTATGCAGTGGAATTCATGAGACTCTCGCCAAACTAGACAAAGATAAGACAGAAAGGATGGATATTACTTGTGTCAGAAATTAGAGAGGAGACATCACTACAGATTCCATGGACATTAAAAGAATAATCAAGGAATATTATGAACAACTCTATGCCCACAAATATAATAACCTAAGTGAAATGGACCAACTGCTTGAAAAACACAATCTGCCAAAACTCACACAAAAAGAAGTAGATGATAGGGGCGCCTGGGTGGCTTAGTCGGTTAAGTGTCCGACTTTCGCTTAGGTCATGATCTCGCGGTTCATGGGTTCGAGCCCTGCTTCGGGCTCTGTGCTGACTGTCAGCTCAGAGCCTGGAGCCTGTTTCAGTCTGTGACTCCCTCTCTCTCTGACCCTCCCCTGCTCACGCTGTCTCTCTCTCTCTCTCCTAGAAATAAATAAAAAAATATTTAAAAAAAAAGTAGATGATATAAATAAGCCTATATTTATTAAAGAAAGCAAATAAGAAATTAGTAACTTCCCAAGACAGAAAGTAACTGGCTAGATGAATTCAGTGGTGAATTCTACACATACATAAGAAAAAAATTATACCAATCTTTTATAATCTATCTGAGAAGATGGAAGTAGAGGGAATATTTCCTAATTCTATGAGGCCAGTATCGCTCTAATACTCAAGCCACATTACAAGAAAAGAAAATCACAAACCAATATTTTTCACAAACATAGATGCAAAATCCCCAACAAGATACTAACAAGTTGGATTTAAAAAGAGATAAAAAGAAGTATACACCTTAACTAAGGGGGACTTATCCAGGGTATGCAAAGCTGGTTCAACAACCGAATATCAAATGATGTAATCCATCCCAAAAGTAGACTAAAAAAAAAAAAAAAAAAAAAAAAAAAATCACATGATCATATCAACAGATAGATCAATGGAACAGAAGAGAAAGCTCAGAAATAGACCCTCACAAACAGTCAACTAATCTTTGATGAAGGAGTAAAGGCAATACAATGGAGCAAAGGTGGTCTTTTTCACATGCAAAAAAAAAAAAAAAGAATTTAGACACTGGCCCCACACCTGTCACAAAAAGTTAACTCAAAATGGATCACAGACCCCAATGTAAAACCCAAACTAAACTCCTAGAAGAACATGGGAGAAAACCTAGTGACCTTGGGTATGGCGATGCCTTCTTAGACACAACACCAAAGACACAGTCCATGAAAGAAATTATTGATAAGCTGAACGTCATTAAAATTGAAAACTTCTACTTTGTGAAAGACATTCTCGAGACAATAAAAATACAAACCACAGACTGGTTTGCAATATTTGCAAGAGACACATCTGATAAACAACTGTTATCCAAAATATGCAAGGAAATATTAAAAGTCAGCAATAAGAAAACAAACGACCTGATTTTAAAAAGGGGCCAATGACCTGAACAGACACGTCACCAAAGGAGACACAAGGATTGCAAAGAAGCCATGAACAGATGCTCCGTGGCGAATGTCATTAGGAAAAAGAGACACCAGGACTCACCTATTAGAATGACCAAAATCTGCACCACTGACAACACTAAATGCTGGCCGGGAAATGAAGCCATAGAACCTTTCAGTCACTGCCAGTGGGAAGACAAAGGGATACAGCCAGTTTGGAAGACAATTTGGTGGTTTCTTACAAAACTAAACGTACCCTTATACGATCCAGCAATCATGTTCCTGGGTATTTACTCAAAGAAATTGAAAACTTATGCCCACACAAAGAGTAGAACATGGACACTTATGCAACATTACTCATAATTTCCAAATCTTGAAAGCGACCAAGATGTCTTTCAGTAGATGAGTGAATGAATAAATTATGATACTTTCAGACATTGGAATAGTATTTAGTGGTGTACATAAATGGCCTGTCAAGTCTTCAGAAGACATGGAGGAAACTTAAATGTGTATTACTAAGTGAAGAAAGTCGATTCGAGAAGGCTGCATACTACTTGTTTTCAACTATATGACATTCCAGAAAAAACAAAATTCTGGAGACAACAAAAGATGAGTGGCTGTCAGGGTTGAGAGGAGGGATGGATGAACAGGGAAAGCACAGAGGGCTTTTGTGGTAGTGAGAATACTCTGTATGATACTGTGTATAGTGATGGATATACGTCATTATACTGTTGTGCAAGCCCACAGAATGTACAATATCAAGGGGGAAGCCTATGGGAAAGCATGGGGTTTGGGTGAGTATGATGTGTCAAAGCAAGTTCACTCTTCGTAAAACAGGTACCACTCTGGTGAGTGACATTGACAATGGGGAAGTGACATTGACAACAGGCATAGGAGGCAGATGAGAAATTTCTTCTCAGTTTTGTTGTAAACCCAAAACTGGTCTGAAAGACTAACATCTTTTAAAAAGAAAAGTGAATGTTTCCTAAACCATTCAGCACCATGCAAACAGAAGACTAGTGTTTTCACATTGAGGGTGGTGTTTGACAAAATATTTTGTGGGTTTGGGACTGAAGATTAAAGGTGGTGGCTAGAGGCAGGAGACTCGATTCCCGAGTGTAATTCTTAAAGGAATGGTTTCAATAGATGTGTTTATACCAACTTGACAATGGTGTGAAACAAATGTGTGTGCCTAATCCTGGTATCTGAGACAGAGCTGAATTTTCTCAAGGTCCCCAAACAAGTTTTTTTTAAATCTGCAAAAATGGCCTCAGAAAGTGGGAAGGAGAAATGAGATTTAGTTTTGCTTGTAAATAAGAAATATCCTGACTCCAAACACATATGCTCTATGCTAAACTCTCCTCAGATTAGCATAATCAGAAAGTGGAATTTGTTAATTCCAGATCAAGGAAGGAGTTGTAGCCCATCTGTTTCTTTGCAAAATTTGAAGACCTATTACAGTCTCAGTGAGAACACAGCTCGGCGTTTATTGCCATTTTAATAATTTTGTCCTTTACGGAGCACCTCTCACGCAAAAGTCTTTTCACGTCACTGCAGGCAGGGAGGGTCTCCATTACCCAGTTTGTGGGAGAGGGAGACATGTGGCAGCTCTTTCCCATGCAATATTAAAGAACAATTTGAAATCCAAAGTGGAGAAGAACGTTGCATTCACGTTAGCAGTGTGGAGGAGATGAAGAACATGGTCGTCTCAAAGATTCTGGACTAAAATTAATCCCTGACTCATGGAAAGAGTAACTGGGGGGTGGGGGTGGGGGACTGTTGACTGCATCTTAAATCCAAGCAGCTTTTTTTTCCCTCCCCAGTAGCTGTGTGTGGCTTCCAGGCTGGATGGCCATTTGGCAGTGACCCTTCAGGATGAGCACCACCGGTGGACCTTCCTTCAAGGTCTCCTCTCCCACAAGCAAACAAGCTTTATCTGTGGTTCATGCAGGAGCCAGCAGGTCGGACGTGTATGAAAATAATTGGCAAGTCAAAGGACACGGCTGCTCAGGGATAAGGCCACAGCTCCCAGGCTGAGTGTCCATCCTGACATTACTTTAACAAGCCTCCTCTGCTCGACTTGAAGTCCCGATTAAATACCATTCCTGATGAATGAGACGGGACAGTCTGGCACTGGGGACATCATTTATTTCAGATGGGAGACAGAAGGGCATGTTTAAAGATATTATACAGGTCACACCGCAACAAAGCCCACGGAAGAATATGAATGTTGGAAAACAATTCGCCTTTTCACTAGAAAATTCACACTCTTTTTCTATTAAAAGTGTTTCTTGGTTTAGTTTTTTAGTTTTTTGGTTTTTTGGTTTTTTTGCTTTTTTTTTTTTTCTTTTTTTCCAAATCTTCTTTCCTGATGGATTCTGTATCTCACCTCTGGCCATACATACATTTTAGAATTCCGAATTACCAGCATCTGAAATCTCCTGGTCCACACTTTATTTACTTAGAATTGGCAGGAAATGGACTGTTTTATACGGACATACTTTCCACATAGCCATCAGACCTCACTCCCTGGGGCGTTAATATTAATGAAAAGACTTCACTTCTTTTTTGCTTTCAAATCGCCTACGAAATATAGTTTAATAATCCCTTCATTTCTCAGGGTTCTAACTCCGAGGATCAGTTCTTTTGCTCACCATACAGCAATGCAACGTGACCCTGGCTTGAAGTGGCCTTTGAAAACTTGTGTCTGGTTTTCATAAGCTTTCTGGGCTCTCTCTACCACTTGCCTCTTCCTGCCCAATCCTGCCCTTGCTTCTAGTCTTCTCCCCTTTTCAATTTTTAAGGTACCGTATGGCCAATTATTTTCAGGATGTGTATACAGTAAGAGGAAATAGCAGTCCTGCATGACCATGGAGGAATTAATTGATCATAAAACTCATGACTGCAAGTGTCTGTATATATTAACTATAAATACATAGTTATCAAAAGATAACTATCTTACCTCCTAACAGATTCATTTTTGAGCCAATAGTTGAGACTGCTGGTAAAGTGGCCCTCCCCAAAAGGCAAAATGGGGCTGCATAATATTGCCTATCAGTTTTGGAGCTGTTGGTATAATCTCTTCTGAAACAGAACTGAATAATATACATATTATGTAAAGAGAACTGAATAATATATAATTATATATAATGTATATAATTATATGTAATATTTTATATTTATATAACATATAATATGTATATATTTTTTAATGTTTTATTTATTTCTAGGAGAGAGAGAAAGAGAGAGAGAGAGAGAGAGACAATGTGAGCAGGGGAGGGTCAGAGAGAGAGGGAGTGACAGACTCTGAAACAGCCTCCAGGCTCCGAGCTGGCAGTCATCACAGAGCCCGACGCAGGGCTCGAACCCACGAACCGCGAGATCATGACCTAAGTGAAAGTCGGATGCTTAACCGACTAAGCCACCCAGGTGCCCCAATATGTATATATTTTATAAAGAGAACTGAGTAATATATTATTATGTATAATATATATGGAAAACGTATATATATTATATATTACTTATAACAATGTAATAAAATATATTTGTACATATTTATATATGTACATGTATATTTGTAGTAATATGTATTATAATGATATATACTCTTAATTTTAGTAGCGCATAGGCCTTATTCGACATCTATATTGAAAATAAATACTAAAATAAAAATTTCCATTTCAAAATGCAATTCTGTCTGTGAAAGAAGTGCTCGGTGTGGTGCCTCCATGCATGGTAGCATACTCTGAAATGGCAAGTGGCTAGAAACCATTTAAATATCCCAAATAAGGGACAGTCTGAAGGGACAAATGAACCATGGTTCATCTTTGTAAGGGCATGTTAACAGCTGTACAAACAAATAAAACAAAAATAAAAAAAAACTAAGGCAAGGTGAGTCTTTCACATACCCATGTGGTATGACTTCTATCCTGGAGAAGGTAGGCTAACCCACGGTAGAAACCAGGCCCACAGGATATCAACATGGTCAAGGTCTTTCTCGCTCTCTTGGTTGGCAGGCACCTCTCCCCTATAAGGAGGAGATGCTGGGGCCTTAACTGTAAAGGGTCACTTTTATAACCTTTCACTGAGATTACACAAAGACTCCCACACTTGTCCTTTCCTCATGTGGCCCCACTAGCCTCTAAAAGCTCATAGGGTCTGCATCTGAGCAGTGGAACTGAGCAGAACACGGTGGACACATATCTGCTTCTTAAAATTCTTGATATGAAAGGGCATGTGACGTCTGACACTCTGCCTCAAAGAGCTAGTCCCACGGCCAGATCCAGATCCAAGTAAGGCTGTATGGTACAGGTCCTGGCTGGGCAGCCGCTCTGAGCTGTACCTGCTGTTCCGAAAGGGGAGGGTGTACCTTGCTGGACTCTTGGCCTCTCTGTGACCATCTCATTTACATATCATTAAATGAAAAAAAGCAAGGTGCCCAGGTTGTGTCACTATTTGTCTGAAGAGAAGAAGGAATGGAATACACATTTGTATTTTCTTGTCACATGTATTGAGAAAACTAGTAACCATGGTTACCTATGGAAGAGGTTCTGGGAATTAGCAAATGCTAGCTAAGGCAGGAGGGAAATTTCACTATATACCTTGATATACTCCTGATATTCTAACAACCTGAATGGAATTACCTATCCAGAAAAAATAAGCTGAAGAAGAAGAAAAGGGTAGAACACCACCGATCTAGACAGAAGGTAAGAAACATGACTTCTAGACGCACTGTAGACCCATCTGGCTCAGGGCCCTCTCATCCTCCAGGCAGCGTAGGAGTGGGTGAGGCCATCTGGGAGCCCCGTGAGGAGCTGCAGTGTTGGAGACTGTGAGCAAAGTGTAGGCGAAAATGTACCAGAACTGATGTCATTATAGGAAACCGGCTTTTCTTTGCTCAAAGAAGAGGCAGAAGTTTATAGAATGAATATCTCACTTCATACAATCTGTGAAATATACATAAGCAAAGCAGGTGTATTTTCATAGTTCTCTTTCCTTGCAACAAATATGTTTCTTACTGACCTCAGTGAATTAGAAGCATCTTTATCACAGAGAATGGAGCCCTGATGCCACTTCACGTGCAAATGTTCCCCACAGCCTCTGCATATAGATTTAGAAAGAGTAGGGCATCTATAGGCAGGGTTCAGAGAATAGTAGGGTGTGGATAGGCAGCTGAAGGAGGAGTAGTTAGTTGGCTTCCTACCACCTACAGGGGAAGATGTCCAAAGGATGTTTCATCCTCATCTTCAAAAATTTTGCCTGTTGGACTCCCACGAAGATCAGGAATCCGCTCTGAGGAAGGTTATAAGTGAGAAGGCTTCTTGAGACATGAACATGAACTTCACAGATCATCAGCTCACTACCTCCATGGCTTAATCAGTTATGCAGTCCGAATTGCTAAATGAGTGCGTTTTCCTAGGAGAAAGATGTAAGGAGGATCTGGAGAAGGGGCAGTGTCTCATGAGGTTCACTCTGGACAGTTTGGGGACATGAGCTTGCAAACAGGACAGAGTGAACGTTCTTTATTCTTTAGCTAGGAATTGATTCTGCTGTTGAGTCTCAAAGTGTAGTGTCCGGCCACTCAATGACACTCAATTATCCAAGCCAACAGAGAACTCTTTACCATAGTTACTTATAAATAATATCCGCTTTCCCTAACAACCCAATGTTCTCCATTAGACGGATTATAATTCCCTAAATGAGCCAGCAGGAGAAACGTTGTAGTATCATTCCTTTGGAAAGTTCCTTGCTTTGCTTTCCTGGTGTGCAAGCGTCCACTAAGATCTTGTATGAACAGGTCAGTTTGCTTCCTCAAGGGGTTTCATAACTCATGGAGGAGATAAATACTGAAATTAATAAGATCAATTGTAATAAACGTTATAATTAAAAATATACACTTCTGGCTCCCAGATTTTTGGTTTCAGTAATCCACAAAATTAAAAATGCAATAAAATACAAAGCTGACTTTATTTACTTTGTCAAAAAAAAATCCTTTATAAAACTACCACTTGAAATCGCCACCACTTCATAAAATAAAGGTTATTTTAACACACACACACAAAAAAAAAAAACCCTGAAAGCTATGAACTCAAAAGAGATGAAAGAAAAATAAGTCCTTATATTTTAAAATTCAAATGCAATTTTTACCTTAAAATTTCTTGACATTGTAATTAGTTTCTTGATACAAGTTTGTCATTCTGTTTTCAATTTGGGAACCTGTATTATACAGTACAATGTGAAATAGAGCTTGAATGTTCAATTTTTTTTCCAGTAGTATATTTATCACAGTTATTTTAGAAAATTGATTCATGTAGATATAATGATGGCAATTGAAGTAATATTCTTAACGCTATTCACTGAATTCAGCTCACAAATTCCAAGTGAGTTGACACAAATCACAGCCCTCATTCTTGTAACTACTTTTCCCCTAAAAATCTAATATCTCTTCATCAGGAAATGTAGTAAAGAGACTTCAGATGAATGCACTTGGATGGCCATGACACGTGGGGCTGTGTAAATGTGCGCTGTAATCACCAACATGAAGAATTCAGGACTTTTTTAAAAGGAATGTTGCATATTGATGAAAATGTCCTGGATCAACACCCTGGCTTTGGGAACAACTGGCATGAATAGTCTTGACTGGGAATCTTAGGGATAAAAGTTGATTTCCTTAAAGCTGGAATGAGTCTATTGTAGGTAGCATATACTTATGTCTTGTTTTTTGTTTGTTGTTTTGTTTTGTTTTGTAAATCCATCCAGCCACTCCATGCTTCTTGATTGGGAAGTTTAATCCATTTACACTTAGCGTAATTATTAACAGGTATGGACTTACTAATACCATCTTAATTGTTTTCTGGCTGTTTTGTAGTTTCCCTCCTCCTTTCTTCCTCTTTTGCTGCCTTCGTTTTTAAAGTGATGTGTTTTAGGGATTTGTGTGTGTGTGTGTGTGTGTGTGTGTGTGTGTGTGTGTGCTTTGTTCATTTGTTTGCAGCAGTGTGCTTTGATTACTTTGTTTATCTTTTGTGAATCTATTGTAGGTTTTTGTTTTGTGGTTGCTAGGGCTAACCTAAACCACATTGCAAATATAACAGTCTATTTTACAGTGATAACAATGTAACTTTATTGCACACAAAACTGCAACTTTTTGTTTGCTTCAATCCTTTTATATTTTTGATGTCACAATTTTCCCATCCCCCAGTATATGGATGATTGATTATTCTGGATGGGGCCAGCAAAAACTTGGCCTCTTTGGCAGCCTCCCACACAAATGGGGAACTCAAGTGCTCACTCACTTGGTCTTACTTTCCCCTGCGAGACCACAGACTGAAAAGATTTGTCCTCGCCCTAAAGTGTGTCACCTTGAGGGAAGGGTGATGTGAGTAAAGTTAGGCTGCTCCTCCCCCACCTTCAATGCATCCAAACTCATTTTTAAATTTTGCCCCAATAGTGTGTTGGAGCTTGCCATCTGCAAACCTGAACTTCCACAAAAATTCTCTTGTCCAAGACAGTGTTCTCCGAAGACTCTTGGATTATTCCCCTTCCTGTGCATGGTCAACGTGAGAAAGTGCGTTTGTCCCCTTCTGCCTTATGTACCAGATGTTGCTAATTTAGCCTGTGAGGGCCTCCTTTTGAGAGTCTTGGCATTAACCAAGGATTTCTGGGTTGACATCTGACTGCACCAACTCTGTGATAGGGGTTTGTTAAAACTCATACCCTAAGTCACTGGAGATTGGCAAATCCTCTAGAACAAATTCAGGTAGTCCCTTTCTTACCTCTATGGTTTCACTTTTCTTCAAGTGTCTAGTTCCTGAAAAAATTTCTACTTGTTTACAGTCATGTGTATGGATTTAGGATATACTAGGATAGGCTTCTCTAACCTTTGCCTCTTGAATAGTTACAGACAGAATCTGACATATAGTCTTCATTCTGGAGTTTTTTAATCTTTGTCATGCCTTCAGCACAACTTGATTTTTATATAATCATATTAGTTCTCATTCTCTTTGCTTACTACTTTGTTAATATACTGCTAACTCCAAGCTCTTTGCCAAATATATAAATGTTCTTGAGTAGCCCACTTACTACCTATCTCTCTCTCTCTCTCTCTTTTTTAATGTTTTATCTATTTCTAGGAGAGAGAGAGAGACAGCATGAGCAGGGGAGGGTCAGAGAGAGAGAGAGACACAGAATTGGAAACAGGCTCCAGGCTCTGAGCTGTCAGCACAGATCCCGACGCAGGGCTCGAACCCACGAACCGTGAGATCATGACCTAAGCGAAAGTCGGATGCTCAACCGACTAAGCCACCCAGGCTTCCCTACCTATATCTCTTTCCATATTATCTTCCTTTCTCATTTATTCTTGAGGCTAATAACACTTTATTTCAATCACTGTTTTGATTTTATCCTCAACTTTCATATGTATTTGTTAAATATTCAACCCTTGATGAACATTCACTTTTTTGACCACTTAGCAACATGATAAGAACCTTTTTCATTGGACACAGTTGGAAAAATTAAATCACTAAAGAAAATTATTCTCTATTTTTGTTCTCCCTACCCCTGTTTGATTCCAGCCACATGCCTCACTACTTTCTACCCCATTTTCAGTAGCTAACCTCACTTCTTGTTTCACACACAAAAAATAGAGATGATATGACGCTGAGTCTCTTAACTTCAAACCACCTTAACCATCTCCTCACCTATATATAATATTCCTCTGTTTCTTTTACATTGTAGCAAAAGAGGGAAAGAGTCTTATCGAAGGCTGACCTCAATGCTTGTTCTCTGGTGTCCCTATTATCATATCTTTTTTAGAGAATCTCAAATTCATTCATTCATTCATGAAACATCTCTTGCACCAGGGATTGTACTAGCCACTGACAATACAAGATATTTAATCCCTGATCCTAAAAAAATAGTGTTCACTGGAAAGAGGGGAACATGCAATTGTCAATTATGATACAATGACCTTGTAACAGCTATTAGAGATGCCTGACTCACTGGTTATGCAAATGTACCAATAACATTCTTTTTTTTTAAATCAAGTAAGTATACTAATTTTCAAGGCACCAAATTATTGTAACAATCTTAAAATCTCCTTACTACCTCCTTTCTTCAGTTGTCATTGAGGTATCTGGGTACTCATAAGATTAAATTTGACTGGATTCTTATGATCTTAGCTTAGAATTATTAGCAGAATAAGGAAGGGAAGGGTGTGAGAAATAAAGGTGTTAATGTTGCACACCCAGCACTTCAAGTACTGTGGAAGACCAAAACCCTCCGAAGTCCTGAATTTTAAAACCTTCTTCCACCATTGCTGCCACCATTAATTTGGTTTCCACGCACTTCAGGTTTGAAGCGTGTTGTCAGAATGCCTCAAAAATGAAGTGATTAAGTAGCAACACCCTGAGTTGTTTCTCCAGTTTCTGCTTCCTGGTGAATGTTTAAAGGGTTTGCACCAAAAGAACCAGAATCTGCCTATTCTTGTCATTTTTACATACGTGTATAGGCATGGGTGTATACACACACGTGCAAGAGCATACACACAGGCATAACACACATGCACCCATACACACATGTGCATCCATACATATACATCCATACACGTGCGCATGCATTTCTATTCTTGCCCTTATCAACTTGGACTTGAAGCCAAGAGTGATTTTTTTCTTTCTTGCTAAAAAGGGTTCAGGTTCATCCAGTCGTCACAGCACATTATGCCAAAAAGAATACAGAACAAAGCTGCAAAAACAGGCTCAGAGTTAGCATGGTCAGCTATGAAGCAAGTTGTGGCCTCACGTGACCTTCCATTATTAACCACCAATGTGGACGTAATGGGTTGAGCAGCGGTTCCCCACAAGATACCTGTTCACCTGAAACCTCAGAATGTGACCTTAAACCTGAGATGTGACCTTATCTGGAGCAAGGGTTTATGCAGACAGTAAGGTAAACATCTTGAGAAATGATCATCCTGGACTAGGATAGGCCCCAAATTCAGTGATGACTGTCCATTATAAGAGGCAAAAAAGGAGATGCCTAGAGACACAGGGAGAAGCCCACGTGAAGAGGGAGGCAGAGGTTGGATTGATAGTGTCACAAGCCAAGGACACCAAGGATTGCCAGCAATCATCCGACTCTGCAGGAAGAAAGGAAGGACCTTTCCCTAGAGTCTCGGGGAAAATGTGGCCAGCCAGCACCTCGACTTTGTACTTCTTTCCTCTAGAATTGGGAGAGGAATTTCTGTTCTTTTAAGACACTGGATTGGTGGTAATTTGTTACAATCATCCCAGAGATTGAATACAAAAGGCTACTGGCATTTGCAACAAACGTTCAGGGAAGACAAGCTTGCCCCAGAGTCAATCCATCCACAAGGATTTAACACTTCGAGATTGTTCTTTGAGTAAGAGTAAAAGCCTTACCAAGTCTTCCGCAAAAAGAACGTTGGAGCGGAAAGCGGACATACCTATATTAGCAGCATGGGATGAAAGGACAAGACACAAAAAGCAGGTCCTCGGGTCAGGCAGGAGGGTCACTTAGAGCATGACTCAAACGTCAATGGTAATGAATGCCTTGTGTTCACTGGGAAGTATTCATAGGGGGTGAGTCATGAAATGGTAAAAGAAAAAGGCAGGAAGTTTCTCAGAAGTGAATGGATTTAGATTAGTAAATTCAGGAAAACAGTGGAGGTCAACCGACCTTAAGAAGAAGGAAACTAGACACCACAGTGGGGAGCTTTGCATATTTGTAACCAACGAAGGCGAAGCTGCAGAGAGCAGTGGGGACCCGGCCCAGAAAGGGTGCAGGTCTCTCCCTTCCATGCCCTGCTGTCCCTGTCCTGTGCCTCCTGCAAAGAGGACCTCCTCTTGGTTGCACTTCCATTACAATGAGGCCAGTATTCTTATTAGGGAAGGGGACACACCTAATTCGCTGCATCTTGTCACTTGAGGGAAGTCTGGGGAGGAATTTGGTAGATGTTTGTGCCCCAAAGAAGGATATCATGAAGAGGAAGAACATGTCTTGTATGTAAAAGGTTAAAATGAGCCAGAGTTGAGACAGAGACAGAGAGAGACTGAGTTTCCGGTGACCGCACATCTCTTGCATTGTTGCAGAAGTCGTTCTGAGGTCTAAATGAGGTGATTATCTGCTCCTTTTTTAGTCCCCATTCATTTGGGCATTACAGCCAGGAAAGAGACACCAGAGATCTGAAATTTGTACAGAGAAAAAAGTGGAAGAGATGTTCCTGATACATGAGATCTTGTAACAGGACATTGGACGTAGCCAGCCTCGTGGTTGCCCTCTCTCCTTGCCACAGAGAAATGGCATCAGTCATTAGATATCATCAGTTCTGTCCTGACGACAGGCACGCATAGCCACTCCAGAGCCCTTAGAAGCAGCTTATCAATATGTACGATAACAAGCACGCTGTTCTTACTCAGTCATCCTCAATGAATCATTTTGCTTCTCCCTGAGGTCTGTAGAGATCTCAACAATTAAATAGATTGTGCTATACTTATCCTTGACCGGGATGAGCATCATCTGGCTATTAGTAATAAGATGTTGATGCTCAGTGTGGGCAAAGGCAGTTAAGCAGCCATCCCTCACAGAGCTCCATCCCATGTCGTGGGTGGGCATGCCGGAGACATTGCAAATCCACAGGGTGGACTAGAAAGAGTAGCATGGGCTGCGAGGTCAGATAGACGTGCATACTGTTCTAATTAAACCTCCACTACCTGCTTATGATATCTTCTTAAAAACCAGTTCAG